>NW_011966735.1:19345-27198 GCF_000949405.1 Vollenhovia emeryi | reverse complement strand
CCCTGGTTTAAATCCCGGCGGAACATTCGGCACGAATTCGTGTATCGCGTGTACCGGTTTGTCGTTGCTGTAAGCCCCCGCGGTAATGTTGCATTCCACGCGTACGACGTTGACGCTCATGATATTTATCGGTTGGTCCGACACGTACCATCTGTTCGGTTCCAATACACGCGTTGTCGAGAAACCCAATAAGGAGCCAATATTGTTCGGTTTTGTAAAATTTACTCTATACGCACATTTTATCTCGGTCCTCATGGTATTTTCATTGGCGCGAAGAACGTTAGTATATTGGTTATCCTTTCCCTCGTCGTCGTCGACGTCGTAATCGTTGTTGTCGTACACGCGATACTCGTTGAGATCTTCATCGTCATCCGTGGACTTGTCCCGCCGTTGTCGTCGTCGTCTGGCGATAATCGCGGCCTTGAGATACCGTTCGATTGCGCGCAATTCGTACGATCCTTCGGGAATGACGATCGGTTCGTCGTTCTCACCAAGATAGAATGTATCGTTCGTCGATTTGACGTTCGGTATCGTGTTGTAGGTCTCGAAATTTGCAAGGCCCAACTCGTATTCACCGTCACTGAGATCGAGAGCGGGAAAATAGCTCGCGACGAGAACGCCGCTCGTTCCCGTCAGCGTGAGCGTCAGCGACATGACGGTCGAGAGTCGACTGAGGTTTATCTCGAATGGAGTTACGATTTTGTTGTTTTGTTTTTTGTCGTCCAATCGAATTCATACAGAAACCGCAGGCACAACTGACCGCAGAAAGTTTGACTGAACGTTTGATACGCCCGATGATTGTACGATATGTTGACGTCCTCTAGATAGCGCGCGAGTTCTCGCGGAGGTCGAAGATTTCCAAAACTGTCAAAGTACACAGCATCGTTCGCCTGTTTCGCATATGCAACCCAATGCGTACCCGGATCCACCGTGTTATCGAGATTCACGATGCCGCACTCCTCACGTCGCGCTTTCACGGGCAAATTGTCGCGCATAAACACCCCTCAAAAGTGAGGTATGCGTAGTTTACGCGCCGCTCGACTCAATTGTCCGCTCGTCGAGACGTCATACATCGGTAAATCGAGCGCCTCTAGCGTCTCCGTCCACGGTTTTTTTTCGTTTTACGTTTCCCACCACTACCACCTCCGTATTTTTTGTACGGTGCGAGGTACAGTCCGCGACCCTCCATCGTTCGATTGTGACGTTGCAGCTCCTCTAACTGGCGTCGCGCGGCTTTGTTGTCGTTCACAGCCTTCGCTACACCGGCGGCTCCACCAATCAAGGACCCGAGGACCCCTAGTATTGGCAGAATGGGCAACAAGCCTCCGCGTTTCGCCGCTGGCAATACTCTCTTCCCCCTCTTCCTTCCTCTCTTCTTCATACCCACTCCCAATTTCGTTTTTACCTTCATAGCACCCCATACAGCGGTCGCCGCTGCTCTCTTGCCAAGGGTCGCGTTTCTCGCTGTGATACAACCGCGCGCTTTCTCAGCGAGGACTCGATCGGCGGCGTGACGATCGACAAGGTTGCTGCTTCGCGAGTACGCAATATCATGCTCGCGGCACGCCGCGTCCAACGGATTCACCCCTTGCTCACCGCGCTGCAACCGTTCGTCGAGACGAGTTCCAGGCCTACAAAATTGATAACCGGGCACATGCAGTTCGAACGGAAGCGCGTTTATCGCTCTGTTCAATAAACCGGCGCCTATTCGTTTCGCACGCTCTGACATTGAGCGCAATCCTTAACGAGTGGTGGTGGACCGTCGGTGTGCGTGTCCTGCCAGGGTTGGTTGTAATGCTCGCGACACGCGCGATACCCTTGCACCTCGGGATCGTTTTTCAACGTAACGGCCAGTTTATCCCACAACCGGTCCACGTAGTCGACGAAGTAGCGCAACAGAACATGTTTCGTCACGAAACGTAACTGTTCGGGAAACCACTCGAGAATATCGCGCCTGTCCAGCAATGCCAGCAACATCGTGACGACTGTGCGCGAACCGTCGCACAGTGGGGCAAAGTAGCACGTTTTCGTTCAAAACAACTTTTAGCCAAAAGTATGCAACCTCTTGTAATTATTTTGGTCTTAAATTAAAGCTTATGAAATTCCTTAGAGATCTGTCATGGCCGATTTTTGATAAACGTTTTTCCTTTTTTTTATTTACATGTAAATATGAGAAAATGGAAATGTTCGTTGTTTTAAGATCGCGATATTCATTTAAACTTTGAAAAATCACACGGAATTTTAAACAATTTGCTACAAATTGATATTGGACTTAAATCGAGGCGAATGGCAGCCTCACCATGTACCGACCCGTGTCGGTGCGAGTGTGAGAGCGAGTGAAGATGTCCTCGCACAGCTGTTCCTCGGGAGTGGCGGCGACGGGAGCGGAAGCTTCCTGTTCCTGCTCCCAGAAACGTCGCACGAGCGCGGTGAGCTCGTGCTCGGCCGTGCACTGCAAGGACGTGCGCGACGTTAGAAGCGGGGGGTCAACGCACCCGCCGGACAGGATCCAGCCAAGCGACGTGCGTTGTGCGACGGGCGCTTGAGGGCCTCCCTTGCGGAGGCCCTCCTCGAGAATGATGGAGCAGACTTCCGCTCCGAGAAGTAGCTCGATCGGGTCGTTGGCTCGGAACCCAGGATCGGCCAGCTGGAGTCCTTCCACGTGAGGCCACGCGGCTCGGTCCCGCACTACAGCACCTTGGTAAAGTGAGAGACGAGGGAGAATAAAGGCAACGGCTGTCAACTTCGTCTCGTTGACAGTGGAGGAGAGGCTGAGCGAGACCTTCCCTCTGCTTGACCCAGTGCGGGTCCCTCCGATGCCAAAGATTGACACTGAGGATTTGGATCGTGGCAGGCGCAGGCGTTGCACAAGGGACTCTGAGATCAGCGAGACCTCCGACCCTTGATCGATCAAGGCGCGGACCGTGTGCGGGGTTCCATGGCGGTCGGCGAGGTTCACTCTCGCGGTCGCGAGAAGAATCGCCTTGGTGTCTTCATCCCGGCGCACAGCGGAGAGTGTGCTTGCTTCGGCGGGTCTAACGGTGGCATACGCGTCGTGCAGCATCGAGTGATGTCGAGCTTTACACGTGGTGCACGTTTTAGCGGACTGGCATTTCGCGATCTGGTGTGGACCGAGGCAGTTGAAACACAGCCGGTGGGTTTCCGCGACGGTTTTGCGGTCGGTCGCGGACTTCGCCTTGAACTCGTCGCACATCATCACATTGTGCTTGCCCTTGCACAATACACACTGAGACGATGTGGGGGACCCCTTGGCGTGATGGGACCTTGCGGATCGTGGCGGATCCCCGGAGGTTTTGGCTGTCGTCGCCTTAGCGACTTTGAGAGTGAACGCTCTTCGAGTGATGAATTTCACCAGGGTTTCGTGACTCGGAACGTCGGTGGACTCACTCGTGTAGGACGCCCACTCGAGGCGAGTCTTCGGGTCGAACATTTCGGTGACGAGGTGGTTGAGTAAATCAAAACCGTGTGTCTCGATGGGCCTACCGATACCCTCCTGTCCGCTCACAACGCTAGTTACGGCGTTGAAAACGCGGTCGAGTTCCTCGGTGGTGTCGCTCCTCATTTTAGGGACGGCGGTGAAGGCGGCAAAATTGGCGCGAGCTACCTCCTTTTCATTCTCGTAATGCTCTTTAAGCATTGCCCACGCGCGCGGATAATTCTCCCCGATTACGGCTAATGGACGGATTAATTTTTCAGCCGCTCCTTCGAGAGAGTACCTCAGGTGATGATACTTCTCGATGTTCGAGATGGACTTATTTTTGCCGACGATTGACATGAAGCTATCCCGGAAGGTGGGCCAGTCCTCGAACGCGCCCGAAAACGACTTGACTCGGAGTCGAGGTAAGGCCGATACGGAGGAAACGTTGCTGGACTCCTTGCTAGGAACGGCGCTTGACGGATTCGCGGATTGAAGTTTTATTAAGTACTCATTTAACGCGCTTCGCTCTTCCACGTAAGTAATTTCGATGGTGTCGAAGAATTGCGTTCGATTGTACTCACTCTCATCAAATTCCTCCTTGAAGAGAGTTCGAATGGCTTCGTGCTGTGCTTCGACCTTGGCCCATGTCTTGTCGAGGAGTTGAAGGCGTGTCTCAACGGCGTGGAGCGTAATGTTCTCCGCGCCCATCTTCTTTAAGTTGGTGACCGAACGAGCGATGCGACCATAAGCGTCGCTTTGCGCCGTTAGCAAGGCGTTTAAGTCCATGATTACAGCTCTCTCTTTTTTCAGGCACTTCAACTGGCGATGCACTCCCGAATTTGCAGCAGCCGGTGGTGAATCCGGCTCGAAGGACCATTAATGTTCGGAAGCGCGGTTGATAACGCGGACAAAGAGGAGCGGGCAAATTACTGAATAAAACGCAGCACTCTTGTTTCTAAAAAGAACGTGTTACAACTAATTTATTTCCGTTAAACAAAGAGAACAGTCCAGAATGCTAGCGGGTCGGTACACCAAGAAACGTTGAAAAAAGCGCAAGCAACAGTTCGTCGGAGCGGTGAAACACGCGACTCGAGTGGCTCTGCCCGAAAAGGAATGCGGCAGGTTAATTTATCTGCGTCTGGATTTAGCCCCCCAGTCGGAGGGGCACCAATCAACCCTCAACCTGTTTAAAGTTTTAAGGTGACCCTCGATTGCCACGGGTGATTGGCGATCGAGAGTCCCCGCGCGCTCTAACGCGCGCGCGACAGGTGCGTTTGCGCTGCGGTCGACGCGATTGGCGGTAGAGTCCGTTGGTTGCCGGTGAAGAGTCGTTGACACGAGCTCGCCGTCGTTGCGAAGACGCGAGCACGTTACAATGTTTAGAGCGAATTGTTTTGAAAAGGTGTACGGCCCGGGCTTTCGCGGTGTCCTCGAGGCGAGGAGAAAAACAAACGCGACGACAATTCGCCGGTCCGAGCGTCCCTCACGAATCTTCCAGAGTCACGCGCTGTACACCTGAAGCTATCGATAGCTTGAGAAAATTAATCGATGCACTGCATGTGAAATGTCCGATCTCGAACAATCGGAGAGATACAAACAACGCTGGAGAGCAACCAGTCTACAGTGAATCAGAGTATACAGTTATTGGATGAACTGCTACGGCAAAGCGTGACACAAATCGCGAGTACTCAAAAACTCGTGGAAGTGCAAGAACAAACGTTGCACGAGGTGAAAAGAACCCTCGGTGAAAGACTTGCGAGAGAAGTGGAAACATTGATACTACGACTCGAGGATAGCGACGACAGACACCGATGGAAAACACAGCAGTATAACACAAAACTAGGAGAATTAAAAACTATACTAAATAATATACAGAACTGGAAACAAACGCATTCGATCGATGTTGCAAAAAGAGACGAATTCATCTAATCGCAGTTTGACACTTACAACAGAACGATACAGGAGTTGAAACAAAAAACGCCCGACATAGATATGACCGTTGTCGATGTTGATAACACAGTATCGAATCTGCAAAGAGAAATTGCCTCGCACAACGGACAGTTACTTATTCTGCAAAACGCTGTGCGAGAATTGATAGCAGTATTGAAGATTACTCAGCAGCAAGGAGAACATCCGCGCTTAAAGGAACTTCACGATCTTTTACAACCTAAATAAACCAATACAAATACATACACCCAACAAAGAGGACGATGAGCGTCGAGAAACGAATACTCGTGGAGGAGCTGCACCCTCCGGCGCGGAAGAACTTTCCACGCCGACGTGTCATAGTGCAAGGATACGACGATCTGTGGCAGGCCGATGTAGTGGAAATGCGACCGTACTCGCGATTCAATAAGAGTCACAAGTACATACTGACGATCATCGATGTGTTGAGCAAGTACGCGTGGGCTGTGCCACTCAAGAGCAAGGGTGGAAAGGAAGTGGCCGCGTCCCTCTCCAAACTCTTTCGCGAGAGCGAGCGGTGTCCGAAAAATTTGCAAACGGACAAGGGGAAGGAGTTCTACAACGCCGACGTGCGAGAAGTATTGCAACAACGTCGCGTAAACCATTACTCTACGTATTCCGTGATGAAGGCCTCGGTGGTGGAACGATTCAATCGTACGCTCAAGAACGACATGTGGAAGATGTTCACACTCAACGGGTCGTACGTGTGGGTCAACGAACTGCCGAATCTGTTGTCGAGATACAATCGTCGCGTACATCGAACGATCCGTATGCGACCCGTAGACGTGATGCCTGAGGCTGCCGAGAAACTCTTGAAAACGGTGTACAGTCGAACGAAGATAGCCGCTCCAGGACGATTCATGATCGACGATTCGGTGCGCGTGAGCAAATTCAAAACGATATTCGAAAAAGGCTACACACCCAACTGGACTACAGAGGTGTTTCGCATCGCCAAGGTACAGCTGACAAATCCTGTGACGTATCTACTGAAAGATTATCGCGGACAACTAATAGCTGGAGGTTTCTACGAGCACGAATTGTCACGAGTCGCCAATCCCGACGTTTATCTGGTGGAGAAGGTTCTACGTAGAAAGGGCAACGAGGCGTACGTAAAGTGGCTAGGAATGGATAATTCGCACAATTCGTGGATACACAACACAGGAATATTGTAACAATTTATTATTATTATACATTAAAGGTGTTTACATGAAGTATTATTTTTGTTGCAGCACCCTGTAATGTCCTCACAGCAACGTGTCGTACGATTCGGGCACGATGTATCGCTTGTCGTCGTGAGGACTGAGGGCGAGTTTCATTTCGGACACGGTATACACCTCGTGCAGTCGCGAACGCACTCGATTGCTCCGTCATATCGCGCAACGTTCGCGTGAAATCGTCGAACGTTATCGTTCTCTCGACTACGTTTCTCTTTACACCCTTCACCTTTTTCGTGTCGCTCTGTCCGAGCACCCTCGCGGCATACATCTTCGCTCTCAACCCTACGAATTCTACCATAATCGCGCCACAATTCTCATCCTTCGTCAGACCCGGAACGCTCTTGTTCGCGCGCGGCATACTGTACACGTTGTTCTCGGCGTAGTCGCTCGTGTCGAATCTGTCGATGGAGCGTGTCATATCCTCGTACATGTCGTCGCATTCGACAAAATAGATCAGACTGTCCGTGTCCGTGTACATTATTTTACAAACACCGCGATATAACGGCACCATGTATTCGTAGTGAAACTCGTACAATCGCGTTTTCGCTATCTCCAGGATGGACATGCCAACGTATATCGGTTTGTTGAGCATCACCTTTTTTTCGTGTGGAAATCCTTTATGGATACCCGGGCCCCCCTCTGGGAAGGGAGTTTACAAAGTGGCCCGGGTTATGTGTACTGCCCCCCCTAGTGGCGATCGGGTGCGGCCGCTAGCATTGCGACCGCTGGGCTTACCGCACTAAAACCACACGGTGACCTGCGCGGTGCTGTAACTTGGGGGACGCCCAGGACTTGGCAGAGCCATTACTTCTGGACGCCCCCCGCACCGGCCCGCCGTTTGACGGGCGGGCCTTCGCGCACCCTCCCCCGGTGTTATGGGGGGAAGGGGGACTCCCCCCGCGGGGGGAGTCCACTACTTTTCTGGGCGGCACAGGCGGTCACAACCTCCACCGCAAGCCTCCGTGGAGGCAGGGCCTGACGGGAATCCCAGGCCAGGCCGCCTCCCCCGTTGACATTGGGGGAGGGCCGTCTCCTCAGCGCCTCAGCGGTGTTCCGCCCACTAAAAGGGGAGGGGACTTACCCGCGACTTGCGGGCAGCCCCTCCCCCGCCCGTCAGGGCGGTGATGTGGGCGGCGGAGTAGGGGGTGGGGTGGGAGCGGGAGCACGGGCGAGTAATAATCTCGTCCGGCTCCGCGTCACGGGAGGGGAGGCCGGGGGAGATGACGCTTCCC
>NW_011966735.1:10222-16060 GCF_000949405.1 Vollenhovia emeryi | reverse complement strand
AGCTCTGGGTTGCCCCACGACTGCCCTCGGCAGCTCGTGCCCTTCCATCTCAGCGCGAGCTCTCTACTCGCTTGACGGGGTCCGATGACATTGGCTCGGACGGGCTGCCTGACGACGAGCTCTGAGTAGCCCCACGACTGCCCTCGGCAACTCGTGCCCTTCCATCTCAGCCCGACGACGGGTCTCGGGCGGTGCCTAGCACCAACATCGCGCCTAGTGATCGGCCTAGGCATGGCTTCAGCGGTGTTGCCATTGTGATCTTGATGATCGGCTCAAGAGTCACGCGATGTAGGGGACAAGGGATTTGCTTCCCCCCTTTTTTCTTTTCTTTGTTCTTCGTTTCCTTTATCTTCCCTTTATGCTGAGGAATTTACGACTCCTCAGTATTTTATCATTGTTTGATTTTGTATGAAGCAGACGCATCAGAGTCTGAAAACTTTATATTATAACACTTGCAATACTCATCACTATAATCATCACTTACGAATAAAAAACCTTATTATATGCTTTTAATTACAACTACATTTTATTTAGCCTTCCCAGCGCATCCTCGCCACCCGAATCCCCCTACGTTCGTTCTTCACCGAACAGTAGCAGACGACGTGACAGCCGGGGGGGAGGGGAACGCGCAGCACCGAGTCGTACCCCAGGTTCCAGAGAAACGGTCCCAACACGGAACCCTGGGGCACTCCCCGGTGCAGTCTCTCCCGTCGGCGTACGCCGCCTTGGTCGATGTATTCGACCCACCTGTCCCTCAGGTAGTCGCTCACGACGCGGGCGAGATACGACGGTACCTCGCGGCGTCGGAGCGACCCCCTGATTCGTCCCCAGGGGAGGGTGTTGAAGGCGTTGGAAATGTCCAACGACACAGCCAACATCACCCCCCCCCCCTGGGACGTCGCCTCTTCAGAGAGGGCCTGAACACGCTTAATAGCGTCGATGGTTGACAGGCCCTCTCTGAACCCATATTGGGCCCCGCTAATGTCGGGGCCCGTTTGGGACAGGTGCTGGACGAGGCGGTTTACGAGTACTCGTTCGAACAGTTTACCGACCTCGTCCAGAAGGCATATAGGCCTATACGCCGACGGGAGAGAGGCGTCTTTCCCCTCCTTTGGGAGGAGTACCAGCGTGGCACTCCTCCACCGCGGGGGGAAGACACCTCTTCGCAGACACGCGCTATACGCGCGCGCATATTCCTCCGCGAGGACGCCCATGGCCCCCTCGTGGACACGCTTGGGAAGGCCGGCAGGACCGGGGCCTCAAGGCCCTTCCTGACGGCCTTCCGGAGTTCCTCCGGCTGGACGTCCAGGGAGTCGTCCCAGTCAGGGGAATCTTCCCCCGACTCGAGGGGTGGCCCCTCATCCTCCCCGGTAATGTCGGGGAAGAGGACCTGCACCACCCTCCGGACTAATCCCACGTCCAGCCGCTCCGTCAGCGGGGGCGTCCATGGTCTCAACTTGTTGAGAACCATTTTGTATGGGCGCCCCCACGGATCCTCCTGAAGGGAGTCGGGGAACTCCGTCCACGCCCTGCCCTTTGCCACTCTGATGGCCCGTTTGAGGGCTACCTTGGCCTCAAGGTAGCCCTCTCTCGCTCGTTCGGCCGCCTGTCCGCCTCTGCGCCTGCAGCGGGCGAGTCTCCTCTGCTGGTGGACGGCTCGTCGACGCAAGTCGGCGATCTCTGCCGTCCACCAGTAGACAGCCCGTTGAGGCCGAGCCTTGGATCGGGGCATCGCAGCGTTACACGCCGCGGTGAGCGTTGCCCCTATCCACTCGGCCTCTTGCAGGGGGTCCGTCTCCCAGATCCCGGGGAAACTTCCCCGGACCCAACAGGCGGCCTCAATCGAGGCCATCATGTCGTCCTCGCGGAGTTTTCGGAGGGCCCATCGCGGTCGCGTCTCCTCTTGGCGACGCACGGAGGAGAAGACGCCGAGCTCCACCGATATGTATCGATGGTCTGACAGAGTCTCGACGTCCTGCTCCACCTCCCACCCGGTGATCAAGAGCGCGGCCGAGGGGGTAGCCCATGTGAGATCCACAATGGACTCCGCCTGCGTCCGCACGCAGGTGGAGGTCCGGCCCTCGTTCACGAGGACCAGCCCGTGCGTCGCCGCCCATCTCGCCAGAACCCTGCCCCTTGCGTTCTCGTGTGCCACGCATTGAAGTCCCCGGTCAGGAGGACCGGCCTCGGACCCAGGCGTACGAGCGTCCGCCCGATGTCCGCAAGCCAGCCCTCAAACGGGGCAGGGCGTCTGGTGGGCCTCAGATAGGCCCCCACGACCGCGATGGGCCCCCATTGAACGGCAACGTGCCGTTCCCCTCTTTCGATGGCGGCCGTGTCGGGACCACCCGGCATCGACCGCCATCGAATCGCGACCGAGTCCCCCGCCTGCCCAGAGGATACAGCCCAATATGGGCTGCCTCTTGAGGGGCGGTGGGGCTCGGCCACGATCGCCAACGTGAACCCTCTCTCCACCATGCTCTGCTGGAGCAGATCTTGAGCATGTGGAGAGTGGTTCACGTTGGCCTGTATCAGGCCAAATCCATTCAGATTCGGACGGGGGGAGAGCGAGGCATTACTCGGCCTTATTATCCCCCCCGTCCGATAGGGCCTCGACCTCCATGGCCTCTGGTGGAGGTGAGGCCCTCTTTCTTGGCGCCCCGCTAGGTTGGCGCTGCGGTTGCGGCTCCTGGGTTGAGCCACCCGCCTCTTCCTTCCTCTCCTCCGTCGGCCGCACTTCGCCCGGGGGGGGGGAGCGCCGGTGGCAGGCGCCTGGTCCATGGCGCGCTGCCCCGGCAGCCTCCCGCGCACGTTCTTCTGGGCGCAAGATTTCGCGCCCAGTACGTGCGTTGCCGGCCTGCCCTTATCAGTGCACAACGGGCACTTCAGGGCAGACCGGCAATCGCGGGAGGTGTGACCGGTTTCCGAACACCGGTAACACCTCCCGCTCCTGTCTACTATGCTGGGGCATGTCGCCCTCACGTGTCCCCTCTCGAGGCATTTGTGGCACCGCATAGGGCGCGCCTCGAGAGGGTCCACGCGGGCCGTCCCCCAGCCGACCCGGATCCTCTTTTTCCGGATCAGCTCCATCGCCGAGGTGAGGGGCAGGCGCAGCCAGAGGCCGTGGCTGCCCCCGGCGGCCGGCTGCAGTGCTCCGCACTGCACGTCGGAGGCCCCACAACCTGGCCTCCGCCACCCACCCCTTCACCTCTTCGACGCCCAAGGAGTCGAGGTCGCGCAAGCGTACCTCGGCCATCCTCCTTGGGCGGTCCACCCGCGTTCCCTCCTCCCCGAGGAAGACCCGGGTGATATGCACCGCGAGAAGGTCAGCCTTGTCTGCATGACCCTCCCCGGACACCTCTATGATCTTGGCACCGGTGGCCGCGGATCTAATATTGACCTGGCCCTCGATGCCAAGATCCTTCAGGCTGACCTCCCGCCGCAGTCTGGCCATGGCCTCACGGTAATCCCCACTGGAACGCGTGAGGACCACGGCCGACGTGCGCGGGAGTCGTCGCCTAGGGGCCTTCTTAGGCGCCCCCCAGTTTGCCCCTTTGCCGGGGGCAGCCGCCTTAGGGGCTCCCCCTGCTGCTTTCTTCTCCGCGGCTCTACTCCTCCTCCCAACAACCGTCGCGAAGGTCTCAACGCCCGCGGCGGGTTGGGAGGGCCCGGCGTTCCCCTTCATTGGGGGGCCCACCTCTTTCCCCTCCTGCGTCTGCTGCAGGGGGGGCCTTTTCCTTCTTCTTCTTCTTTTTCTTGCCCCCCCCCCCGCAGCATTCGCGTCCTTCCTCGAGGGGTTTACCCCCTTCGCTCCGCTCCCCTGGTCGGCCCCGGGAACCGGGCGACTCCTCGCGGCGCCCCCTCCCCCCTTTCGAGGGTCGAGGGGACCGCTGCAGGGCCGCTATCACGGGCCCCGCCGCCGACCAGGGTCTGGAGAAAATTCTCCATCCTTCGAAGCCTCTGATCGGCCCGCCTCTCGTACCGGTCAAAGGCCTCGCTAATTTTCCTATCCACCATCCCCTCCATGGTCTCCCCCTTCCTCGGGGGGACTTCCCCGTTTTCTGCGGGGTATGAGGGGACGGTGGAGAGGAGTTTTTCGCGGGGGTTTGAGGAGGTTTGGTCCTTTTCCTAGAAGAGGACCTCTCCTTCTTCCTCACCCGCGATCTCTCTCTCCCCGACGTTGAGGCCCGGGAGGGGTCAGCCGTAATCGACGTGACGACCTCCCAGGTCTTCCTTTCCGGGGGCGGAGGATCGGCTATTTTCCCGGGGGGAGGAGGATCCATCGGCAACCCGGCAGCGGTTACCTCCGGCATCTCCTCCTCCCTTACCGTCTCCTCCGGTGGGGTGGCGTACTGTCCCGCCAGTGGAGTGTCGGGGGGGGGGGCGGCATCACTCTTCGGTCCCGCTCCTCCTTCTCCCTCAGGAGGCCGGCGACCTGGGCTTTGAGGGAGGTTAGCTCCTCCCTCATCCGCTCCTCCGCCACGCTCGCCCCCCCACTCAGCCTTGTATTCAAGGCGTCCACCGCGAACCTAGTATATAGGGCCCCCTCCCTTATAAGGCCTGCAAGGGTTCAGGTTCTTGCTGACCTTAGTCGCCTCGTCGATCCTGCTGGCGTATTCCGTCACCTTCACCACCAGGTCGCGGGTGGGGAGCTGGGGGATTTGTTTCTCCAGCTCCCTCACCTTCTTTCTCCTCTCCGCGCCCTCGTACATCTGGGGCTCGTAGTCCCCCTTGAGGACCCTCTCCACGTCACACAGCTCCCTCCTCGCCTTTTGGAGGGCTTGGTTGGCCTCTTCGAGCGAAGCTATCCTGACGCCCTTTCCGGTCTTTATGAGCCTGCCCCTGGCGTCCTTTTTGGCGGGGAGGGGGTCTTCCTCCTCCTCGCTGGAGCCGCCTTGGGGGCGCCCCTGCTTCGCGCCTTTCCCCCTTCGGCTGCTCCTGCTCCTCTTGGAGGTCCCCGAGTTGGACACGTGGGACCTGACGCTAACGTCAGACCCAGTGTCCCCCTCGGGGTCCCCCTCGCGAGAAGACTCATCGGAGTCCTCAATGACGTCACTACTCGCCATGCTCGACGTCATGCCCCCCCCCCTCGTTGGTCTTCGGGGGGGGGGGTGAGCGCTCAGTCCTCTGGACTTTGCTGACCAGGCCCGTAAGATCCTGGCCCTGGGGATCGGACCTTGTCCGTCGCGGATCCCCTATCCGTCTCTCCTTGACCTTGGAGCTTTTGGGGCCGGGTCTTGGGCCCCGCAGCTTGCCCACATCAAGGTGAGCGCTCTCCACGCTCACTACCTTGGGGCCGGGCGGCTCTCCCGAGGGTCCAGGCTGCTGTTGGCCTGTCCCGCCGCCCTGCGCTCCCTGAGCGACCACCGCCGGTGTTCGCGGTTGCGCTCCCACCTCCTCCTCCTCCTCACCTCCCTCGGCATAAAAAAGGGGTTTTTTAGATCATCCATTTCTGTATGATCCCCACTCCGCGCGGGGCTCCGCCGACCGGGGTATACCCCACCGGGCCACGACCGACCGCGAGACATGACCACGGACGCCGGCGCAGCCTGGGCCCCCGAGTTGCCTCGGGGGAGTCGGCATATGCCACAGGACGGGGGGATGCCGCACCCCGCCACTGGGCTCCAGCCCCCTACTCGCCCCCACGCTCAGTGCGTGGGGGTTTTCAGGGGTTCCGCGCCTCCGACCTCGCGGACACCTCGCGCGTGCTTGCCAAGCGGGGGGGGCCCACGGACGGACGGAAGTGTCAGGGGAAGCCCTCCCCCCCTTCACCCCGACCCGCCGTGGCGACCAGCGTGAGCGCTTCTACCGCCGGGGGCTAGTCCGCGCTAGGAGATA
>NW_011966735.1:6017-10026 GCF_000949405.1 Vollenhovia emeryi | reverse complement strand
GGAAGTGTCAGGGGAAGCCCTCCCCCCCTTCACCCCGACCCGCCGTGGCGACCAGCGTGAGCGCTTCTACCGCCGGGGGCTAGTCCGCGCTAGGAGATAAGGGCTATCGCGCGGGCCCCCCGGCACGGGGCGCGACAGGGGTCGTGACTCCCCTGTAGCATCCCTCGTCCGAGCAGGCTGCCGGGTCCGGGACACTGCCCGGGACCGCGACAGCCCCCCGCCAGCGACCCCCCGGACCCTGCCTGGGAAACGTCCCAGCGGCTCCGGGGGGCCCCGTGCCGCCGAGCCCCGCCTCGGAATACGTCCGAGAGGCCCCGACGACACGTCCTCTCGACCCCGAGCCCCGACCCGGAAATAAGTTCCGGCGGCCCCAGGGCCGCGCCCCGTTGTGCCTACGCCATGCGTACACAGTACGCCCTGGTGCTTCTGCACCTTTTCCCACCCAAAGGCACAACGGGGGGCCTCCCACTCCTGCCCGCCCACCCGGTGACCCGCGCCACGCACCAGGGTCGGGCCCCGCTACCTCGCCGAAACGGGACCACGTCCTGCCCAGCGAGGCGGCAGCTCCGCCAATGCCGGTGCGCTCCCCGCCCGGCCCCGTGCCAGACCGCTCCTCCCGAAAGGGACGACGGCCCCAGGCACGGGGTGACGGCCGGTTCGCGCCCCGACGGCAGATGTCGGCCGACAGACTGTCGGCGTGACCCTCCAGACCCTCCGAGGCCCTGCCTGGGAGACGTCCCAGCGGCTCCCGGAGAGGTCTTCCAGGTAGCGGGCCCCGCCTCGGAAACGTCCGAGCGGCCCCACTACCCGTCTAACTTCCCGCCCCCCGGTGACCCGCGCCACGCACGGTTACGCCACCGGGGTCGGGCCCTCCACTGCCGGCGCGACCGGACCACGTCCGGTCCCCGACAGTGGAGCTCCGTCTCCACGCCCCCCCCAGCCGGAACACCGGCATTCGGGAGGAGCGCAGAGACCTTCCCATTCCCCAGCCAGGCCCTCCCGCCCGCCGGATAACCGACGTGCAATGGCGTTCAGACCCAACCGGGGAAATGGGGCGGAGGTGGGGTGGCGATAACGTGCCCCCCCTTCCGTCCGGGTGCCCCCCGCCACCCCGCCGGAGTACCGGCATAATGGGACGACGGGCGGAAGACTACCCGGTCCGGCGAGGAGAGCAAGCTCCCCCCTATCGGCTCCGGCGGCCGGAGGTTTGAAGTCGGGGTACCTCATCCCCTACCAGCGATCAGCGGGCTCGTCCGCCACACGTGTGGTGAACGAGTCCCCCTTAACGGAGTCGCTGGACCCCGTCCGCCCTTAAAAGGGCAGAGGCGGCACTCCGGCAGCGAGCACCCCGGGCCGGGAGGCCGCCGACGCTAAAGCGCGCCGACAGCCGCCCACCCGGAGCGCACGCCCCCGGAGCCCCGCCCGGGCTGCCGGACCCAGACTCGGAAAACGTCCGAGCGGCCCCGACAACCCCCTGCCTACGGCCCTGGACCCCGACCTGGGAAACGTCCCAGCGGCTCCACGGGCCCCAGGCTGCCGAGCCCCGCCTCGGAATACGTCCGAGCGGCCTCGTCAGCCCGTCTACCCGGGCGGGCGGCTTC
Organism: Vollenhovia emeryi; assembly: GCF_000949405.1. Taxonomy (NCBI): domain Eukaryota; kingdom Metazoa; phylum Arthropoda; class Insecta; order Hymenoptera; family Formicidae; genus Vollenhovia; species Vollenhovia emeryi. Next base: position 8,425 of record NW_011966735.1, on the reverse strand, counting down.
CCGGCCCCCCCAACATGGGGAGACCGAAAATTCGCCCCCGTACCCCCCCCCCCGAGCTCCGACGGGAAATCTCCCACCAGCCCCGGTAAAGGGGGGACTTCCATCGACCCCCGGTGCCCGTAAGAGCGATTGCCCGCGGAACACCGGCGGTCGCACCCCGGACCAAGACCAATGGTCTAGGGGTCCGTAGGGAGGTCCACGATGCCCTTCCGGACAAGTGTCCATGGGACATCGCTTCTCCCACCTACTCTGGCCGTAACTCGGCCAAGTGGGCTCTTAGTCAGCGGACGCCCAGCCAATGGAACCGCCGGAGCCTGAAGCGGCACACGACGGTTCCAGGCCGAACGCCCGCCTTAAGCCCCCTCACCACGACAAGGTGGCCCACACGAGGGGGTGCATCTCAGGAGAGATCGATAGTGTATACCCCGGCAGAATGCCGGGGATTCCACCCACAAAATTGGCCGCCGCAGCAGCCCCCTCTTGAACGTCGCTGCTCGCCCAGCAACCCAGTGACCATAGTCACTTGGCGACCTACATCGCCTCCTTATAAAAGCCATCCTCCGTTCTGTTATATTATAGTGAGATGAGGTGGACCTCTCACTAGGCGGACGCCAGTGTTGGCGGTCGGGTCGTACCACTCAGCAGACTCCCCGCCCCCGTGCCGGCCCCCCCGGCCAGGCATCGAGGGCATGAGGGGTCCCTCCCCAGGCGAGTGGGAGAGCGTGTCCTCCCGGCGCGGCAGGTGCGTGGGCAACAATTTCGCTGCAACAGCAAAATTATTTTTTTCCGTGCGTATCATAGAAAGTATATAATTATAAAATAATGTGTGGTGTTAAAATAATAAACAAAAAGTAAACATAAAAATAAAGAATGTTTTCTTACACAGAAAAGAAAGATTAGCTACCACATACTAACAGCTAACATTTTTGCAGCGAGAGCTATTACTTTATTACGCAAAAATGTTAGCTGTTATTATATGGTAGCTAATCTTTCTTTTCCGTGTAAGAAAACATTCTTTATTTTTATGTTTACTTTTTGTTTATGATTTTAACACCACACATTATTTTATAATTATATACTTTCTATGATACGCACGGAAAAAAATAATTTTGCTGTTGCAGCGAAATTGTTGCTGCTACTTGAATACTGCATATGTATTTGATAAGAATGTGATGGCGATACGAAAATTTCTTTCTTATACATTATTAAAATTATTCACCATTACAGCAGAACGTTTGACTGAACAGAAATTCTTTTATTTCTTTAGCTAAATATTTCGCACAATTATTTTTCAATAAAATTAGTGTTCTTAACACAGAGTTGACCTTAAAAGAGAAAATAACTTTATTATAAAATAACAGACAAAATTTACTTAAATTTACATATGGTATACTGTGCTAGCAAATTATTTTTCTCCGCGTGATGTCCGTGAGTGGAACAAGTTTTCAACTTGCCTGCAACAGCCCTGAGATCTAAGCAGCTGCCCTCTCGTGCCGTTCAGTGAACTAAAGTTGCAGTCGGTAACCCATTTCCTATGGTAAAAAGTTGTCACAACAGCCAAGAAACACCCTGTATATCCTCTTCCTCCTCGTCGATACGTTCTCTCTTAGTGGACCTGATCATAACAGACCTCTACGGTAGACGCGATACGCGATGCGACCAACGCCCGATCGCTCCCCCTTTTTATTCCTCCTGCGTCGCCCACGGGACGCTGGATGAGCAATCTGACGCACTTAGCGAAAAACTGAAAAACAACATATCCTTGAACGCTTCCGGACTTCTCGTATGCTTGCCAATAAATGTATACCGTTCACAACGAGAGAGAAAGATGCTTGGCGGCGATAGATGACCGCATACAGACCACTAATCGCAAGGATATTGCGTAAACTCTATAACTCGGGACACTTACGGTGAGGACTAGTCATACCAATAAATCTCGTATGCTTGACACTAATTTTATACCGTTCACATCGAGGGAGATGTTTTGCGGCGATAGATGACCGCAAACCTCGATTATTCCACTCTCTCCCCACGCATAACCGCGCGCGAGCGGCTTCCATGCAAACCGGTTTCGAGTCCCGGCGAGCTGTCGTTTTTTTTCCACGGCTGCATTCGACTAGCAGAGTGGCGCAGTGGAAGCGTGCTGGGCCCATAACTCAGAGGTCCGTGGATCGAAACCACGCTCTGCTAGATCTTTTTTTTTCTTCCGGTTACTCGTACATACACAGACATTGATCCATTGTTTTGTTAGACAAATTAAGTTATTACCAACACTTAGTTCTTTTACCCACGAGTGGGAGGGGGTCATAAATCTTTTTGTTAGAAACACAAATGTTTACACACACATACACACATAAATCTCTTTGTTCAACCACGCTCTGCTATATGTTTTTTTTGTTTCTATCGGG
>NW_011966735.1:0-4491 GCF_000949405.1 Vollenhovia emeryi | reverse complement strand
CTCGGTTGTTTCCTATGTCTCTTGAAGTGTACGCGATAGCCGCATGCGTTTGACGTCAGACTGTCAGTCGCGCGAGCCGGGTTCGAGTCCCGGCGAGCCGTCGTTTTTTTCCGCGATTATTTTATTCTTTTACGGTGATGGTGGGGGGGGATCCATGCGGCTCGCGCGTGCATGACTCATTGCCTCTGTTACTCTGCGCGATGGCGCGCCGTAGTAACCGAGGACGCCGCGCGGCGGCGCGGGAGCGCGGGTATGCTGTCCGCGAAGGAGGGCATTGCCCCCACCTCCGTGTGGACCTGTGTGGAGGAGGGCTTGGACCCCACCTCCACGTGGGCCTGTGTGGAGGGGGGCCTCGCCCCCACCCCCATGTGGGTGTGAAAGGGGAGGGGCTTCCCCTCCCCCCACCCCATGTGGGCGTGTGGAAGGGGGTGGGGCTTACCCACCACCCCCACCCCGGCTGCGTACCCCCCTCCCCGCGCCGCGCGCGGCGGCCTTGAGGTAGTAGTAACCTAGCCTATCTACTCTTTTCCTCCAAATAATCGTGGATTCTTCATTAGATCCCTTAGGAGTTTATCAACTGCTCCTAGGCATGTCCGACAGTCATACTCGCCTCATCCCATATGATGAGTTTTGCAGCAATCAGTTCTCGCGCAGCTATAGAGTTTTCTCTAATATTACATTTTGCACCATTATCAATTGGGATGGACAACTTGAACAGTGAGTGATAGGTTCTTCCTCCCTTTAGAAGTGTGGCAGCAATGCCAGTTGAGGCACATGGAAGAACCACCTCGTTTTTTCCTCGGATTAATCTCAGTAATGTGTTAAACAGGTACGTTTTACCACTACCAGCAAATCCATCGATACAAAACAACCTCTGAGGTTCATTCTCATTGTCAATTGCTCTCATGACTAAATCATACACTTTTTTTTGTTCCTCATTTAGTGTTGATAATAAATAGTTACCACGTTGCCTTTCCTCTTCCACATTATATTCTGTCATGTAAATATTTACCGGATATGGATTTGGCAATTGAAAATTTACACAGCTACTTCCATTAATTTTCAGAATTTCCTCTATATAAATCAAAGCCATATTTTCAGGATCGACAACATTGTTGTGTATATAGTCCTCAATCATTGACTCTTTGTATCTATTCCAAAGTGTTGGTACATCTGTTGGAGTTCCAAAAATGCAAATGTAGGCAAATAGCTCTCGAATCTGTGCAGGCATTTGGGATCCTGTCGCTTCTTCCAGCGTTTAGTCCCAAAGATCATCAGTTTCTACCAAATTCTTTGCAATTGCCGCATCCTTGAATGTCTCATACAGAACTCCATTGACAGTTCTCAGATCTTCATAACATTTAGCTCCAGTCACATTAAGGAGTAGTAGACGGAGATAAAATCTTTCAGTGTCTCTGATACTCACTGTGTATAGCCTTGAAATTATTTTGTTAACACCTTTTTGGCGTAGCTTCCAATTAGTTTCCTTTTCTTCATAAACATAATGAGAAGGTATATCTGTGTAAAGAAATTTTCTCGCATTTTCATCATATTGATTCAATTTGAACCATGCAGTCAATGTAGTATCTCGGTTGAGCTCTCTTTCAGCAGCTTGCTCTTCATTTCCGGCTCGGAAATAAACCATTTGGCGATTAGGCAAATGAACTGCCAGTCTTATTACTGTGTGAGACTTCATGAACAGATCGTATCCATTCAGTCTCCAAATTGCTTCTGGAGCACTAACATATCTTGCATCCATGAATGAATTAACTTCATCTACTTTAATGAACTTTGTGCCATCTCGTGCTTGCACTTCAATTGCAGCACAGTCAAATCCTTTGTGAATGTACTTGATAACTATTTTACGCTCTTCACTGATGAGCATATTTCCAAATTGATGTGCCGATCATATTTCATAATTAAATATGGCGAATATGGCACCACCCATCGATTGTCAATTTCTTTTCCTCTGACAATGTATTTTTTCCCAGTATTCCTTCGTTGATGCATGGGATATCCATTTACATTAGCATTTGTTTCGTCTCAAAACTCTTTTGGAAAGCCTTTTATGCATTTTCCATCGTTCCCAGTGCAAGAATATCTACGTGAAAGGTCACCACAGGGTCCATGAATCATGTGCCTCAGAACTTTTGCATTAAGTTCTGGATATCTTTCTTCGTCAGGCATTTCAGCCCATACCATCATGTCAATTAATCCTTGAAGTCGAGGCTTCTCTTCCTCACTCAACATTGCAAGTAAATGCATATGTGGAAGTCCTCTGTTTTGGAACTCAATCACGCCTGCATAGGCTATGATATTTCCAAAAATTCTATTTTGGATCAGCTCCCTCATAACCTCTTTGACGTCCAAGCTGAATGTTTTAGCGACTAAATCAGGTCGATACTCTACTTGGCATCCATCAAGGTTCTCCTTAATTTCAGGGCATTGAGGATTGCATGTCATTGTTAGAAAAATATCTGGTTTACCAAACTTTCTAACCAAAGACATAGCATCTTGGTATCTTTCTTGCATATTTCTTGGACTGCCCATAAATGAGGATGGTAATATTACAGGTATACCAGCTGTAATTCCTTCATTTTCTGCTCTATTATGAAGATGATCCATTAGCCCTGAATAAAGTTCAGCTCTTAATTGGGGCTGATTCACTTTAATGTAATTAAGCTTATTCGCTTCAGTTTTCATATAGGCATCAAGTATAAATTGACATCTCAACTTGCCTGCCCTTTGAAAATGGCTGAATTCGGCTCTTGATGCAAGTAAGTGTGCATAATAATCCATTTGAGTTACTTCGAATCCTGGATATTTAGGATTATCAGTTTTCAATTCTGAATGTCATCCATCGTTACCGTATGGATATAACAAAGGATAACACATTGAGTCACACCTTCTGTCCAGAATTGAAATTTATTGGACATCTGTTACGACCGCGTTTTTTATTTCTGCGCGGGGACGTCAGAAATATTCTGACGAGAAGGGGGAAGGCGGAGAAGGAAGAGAGAGTTAGAAATTTCAGTGTGCGCATGTGTGGGTGTATAAATGAGTGTGTGTGAGTGTGATCTGTATGTTGTTTTATTTACATGAGTATGTACAGGGTGTATACAAAGGGGAAGAGGCCTATAACGACGGCATGTTCCGCCCCCTTTTGGGGATGTCGACGCGAGGGCGGATAATTTTTATCCTCCGCTGGAGTGGTATGTTCGAGACCACCCGCGGACGAGCAGTCGGTACCCGGGCTATCGCCGGCTCCTTTGACGCGAGCGAAGGTGCTGGGCCGGGGATCGCGGCCAGAGGTGCCCGTGGTGGAGGGGTAATAGGGGGCCGCGGCCTCCACACTCGCTGAGGGCAGTGCTCGCCGGAGGTAGGCGGGGGTGGGCGGACAGGAGGTGCTTGGAGGTTCTCAATACGTGGGGGAGGAAACTTCTGAGGAGGCTGACGGTACGGGGGAGGAAGTTTCTGTGGGGGAGGAGGCTGAGGGTACGGGGGAGGAAGCTTCTGAGGAGGAGGGGGCTGAGGGTACGGGGGAGGAAGCTTCTGAGGCGGAGGAGGCTGAGGTTGCTGAGGAGGAGGTGGCGGGTGGTGTTTCTCCCGGGGTTCGGGTACAGGAGCGGTACGGGGGTACACCTCGAATACCCGCGGGTCAAACACCCGCACCTGGTGGTGTGCTCTGACCAGGCGCCTTAATTGGCGCTGCCGCCCCGAGCGGCGGGACCGGCCCATGATCGGGCTTCCTGCGGAAGGCACTCATGGTTAAGTTGTTAATCGCACAAATTAATTAGTGGGGAGGGGAGGTAACGGTGTCCTGCTCTGGCACACACGGAATTGCGTAGTGTTCCTCCTCCCGTTTGCTTTACCCGTGGGTGGAAAGCATTGGTTTCTGTGGGAGTACTCAGTAGCGTGCCATTAATCACTGGGATTCAGTTGCGTCGCTATCATCATCGTACTCCATTGCAACGCTATCTCCATTGTAATTACCTTATAGCAACCGCGAAAACAAGGATACAGAATTAATAATAACTAAAGAACGAGAGAAAGGACGAAAGATGAGAAAGAAAACGAAATATTACTGGGGAACAAAATCGTCCCTGTCCTCTATCACGGACCTTATAAGAAAAGAAAAAGAAAAGGAACTTGAGAATTGGCTTAATATGCCGGGGCTGTCGTGGCCCGAATATGCTTTCATTTGCATGCCTTACTGGCTCAAATGCTTGTTCCGAAACCACAATGCGTATCTGGAACAACGTTATTTAGTTCGTTTGTTTCCCCGTGTGCCAGGTGCCCATTCGAGGTTTCCCTAACAGCGAGGGGACCCTGTTAAATTGCCGGTAGCAATGAGAGGTGGAAAAATTGTCATGGTTGTCTGGATGAGTCCCCCTTTTCTTTTGTGGGGTCTGACTCGGGGAACGGAGACGACGGCGAAAAAGAAACAGCAAAACAGGAGGCACGAGGCGTCAGGAAAGAGAAAAAGAGGCG
>NW_011966734.1:17671-27086 GCF_000949405.1 Vollenhovia emeryi | reverse complement strand
TAACATTAGACGTCAATAGGAAGAACGCAAATTTTGTTTACCGCACGTTTCGTAATGCCGCTAGAAGTTTGTACGCTAACAACGCGGTTATGATTATCGGTACCGGCGTGTGTTTCGACTATTCGCGCCATACGCCATTTTAACGGAGGAGCATCATTGCTCTTGAGTAACACTAAGGCATTGACCTTAATCGCCGAGGCATTCGGTTTTTGCCATTTGTAACGATTTTGGAGCTGCGTCAGGTATTCTTGGGACCAACGGGTCCAAAAATTTTGTCGCATCTGCGATAACAATTGGAATCGCGTTAGTCGATTTGTCGCTACCTCGGTGAGGTCAGGCTCTGGGAAGGAGTTGAGTGGTTCGCCGATGAGGAAGTGCCCCGGAGTAAGAGGTTTGACATCGCTAGGATCATCAGAGATCGGACATAGCGGCCGTGAATTTAAGATGGCTTCGATTTGGGCAAAAATCGTGCCGAGCTCTTCAAACGTTAAAAGGGTATCACCGATAACTCCTTTTAGGTGAGTCTTGGCGGATTTAACCGCTGCCTCCCAGAGCCCTCCCATATGCGGAGAGTATGAAGGAATAAAACTCCATTGAATATTTTGATCGGATAGAAATCGCTCTATTTTACCATGTTCCGTCTTTATCATGTTCGCGAGGGCCTTGAGCTCGTTGTTTGCCCCGACAAAATTTATGCCATTGTCGGAACACAATGTAGCGCATCTACCACGTCGTGCGATGAATCGCTTTAAGGCATTTAGAAAGGCGTTCGTTGATAGGTCACTGACGATCTCTAAATGAGTAGCTTTTGTTGAGAAGCATACAAAGATACACAAATACGCCTTTCCACCCTTGTTTCGCGAGATTTTGATGTTGAACGGTCCCGCGTAATCTAACCCGGAATGCAGAATCGCCCGTGATGGGTTAACGCGGTTCTTTGGAAGATCACCCATCAATTGATTCTGAGTTATAGGGCGCACGCGGTAACACGTGATACATTTGCGAAGGACTCGTCGAATCGCTTGCCTTCCTGAAATAATCCAATACAATTGACGCAAATGAGCGAGAAGACCTTGAGGTCCTAGGTGAAACTGTTTAAGATGGGCATCCCGAATTATTAATTCCGTAAAAGGGTGCTTTGTCGGCAAGATTATTGGATGACGACACGAATAGTCAATTTTGGCGTGACGAATCCGACCGCCTACCCGTACAATTTCTTTAGCATCCATAAATGGGTTGAGCGTAACAAGCTTGCTCTTAGTGGCCACCTGCCCTTTGGTTTGGAGGTCCATTTTTTCTGGGGCGAATTCCTCTGACTGGACTATCTGTATGAGCCTGGCTGTAGCCTCTTCCAATTCTTCCACTGTGAGCTGGCCTGATTCCCTTAACTGCTTTGTGAGGGTGTTTCTCTTGAATCGCAGACAATATGCTGCCACGCGCTTTAGGCGCGAAAAGGACGACAATTTTGTCAGTAAGTCGAAATCTGACGAACTGCATGGAGCCGCAACTGCTTGCCTCTTAAGTTCTGGAATTTGAGCTTCCGGCAGCGATGAAAACTCGTTGGGCCATTGCCGTCGATCCATTGTCATCCAGGGTGGTCTATCCCACCACAGGCGAAACGTTCCAAAAACCTCGGGCGATGCACCCCTAGATAAAACGACTGCCGGATTATCCTTGGACCTTACGTGAAGCCACTGTGCGTCAGATGCAACCCGCTGTATTTCTGCCACCCTGTTTGTAACGAAGGTTTGCAATTCTTCAGGACTACGCTTGAGCCATGCTAGGGTGATTGTAGAGTCGCTCCAATAATTAATGCTGTCGAACCTTACTGAAAGCGCTTGTCGCACTGCTTGGCCAAGTTTTGTAAGCAACAAAGCTCCGCACAATTCAAGTTGGGGAAGCGTAACCTTCTTGAGAGGGGCTACCCGGGACTTGGCGCATAGAAGATGTGACGATATTTGTCCTGCCTCGTTTATGCTCCGTATGTAGATACAGGCTCCGTATGCCGCTTCAAACGCATCACAGAATCCATGCATTTCGACCCTGCGCGGCGCCGAGCAGATTACAGGTCGGGGAATAGAGATTAAACTCATGTCGTTGATCCTTCCTTGATATTGCATCCATGTAGTATGAAGGTCGAGAGGAAGGGACTCGTCCCATCCTATTTTCAGTCTCCAGAGTTGTTGGAGGATCATTTTGGCACGGACAATCGTTGGTCCCATTAATCCTAGTGGGTCATAAATTTGAGCAATGGTTGAGAGCACTGATCTTTTGGTGGCGCGATCCCTCATCGTCACTGCTTGAGTCCTGTATTGCAAACAGTCGTCGGTACTGTTCCAACAAACTCCCAACGTCTTGATCCCGTCTCCAATGGGTAACGTGGTGGCGTCTGATGACCCATCTAAGATGGCAGGTTCGTTGGTGTTCCTTGTGAAGCTGGAAACCTGCCGAAGCCAGGATTTCCGTCAGTTCGATCTTGAGTCGCCGTAAGGTTTTGATTCGTTGCCACCGGTCAGCAAATCGTCAATATAGAAGTCGTTGCGTATAATATCGCTGGCCTCTGGATATTGTTCCAGATTATCAATGGCGAGCTGAAGCAGGCATCGTGTAGTCAGGAATGGAGCGCTAGTTAATCCATATGTGAGAGTGTTAAGGCGGTATTCTCGGACAGGGGCGCCAGCGTCGGTTCTCCACACGATTCGCTGTAAATCGCGTTGTTCTTCATGAAGAAGTATCTGCCGATGCATCTTCTTTATATCCGCCGTAACGACGTATTGGCACTGCCGGAATCTGAGCAGGATGCACAGTAGATCTTGCTGTATGGTGGGTCCCGCCCTAAGTATATCATTGAGTGCCACTCCGGACGAGGTGGCACTGGAACCATCGAAAACGACTCGAAGTTTGGTCGTTATGCTGTCCTCTTTTACAACTGACAAGGAAACCTACCTTTGCGTGACTCACCGATTTCATTGAAACTTTGTATACTTATAGAGTAGGCAAAAATAATAGATACGTATTTTTTTTATCGGCAATGGTCAACATTAAAGGGATGAAATCGACCCCCAAAGTTGGGGGTATTAGGGAGTCGTTATGGTGTTTCGCATAGAAACAGTGCACCGATCAACATGAAACCAATTGCAAAATGTTTCTTAAGTTAAATAATGAAATTTACATAATTGACTTCCCGGGACTTCCGCTTCCAGTGCGATCGTGGTGACACGTAAGGGACGGGCAGTAGAGATAAAGTTAGGCAGTGTGTGAGAGAGAGTGAAGGGACGAGAGTGAGAGTGAAAGGGCAAGAGGGTGGAGGAGTGAGAGAGTGAAGGGCTGGATAGGGAGAGTGAGGGGAGGAGCGAGAGAGAGAGGAGAAATAAGGCAATAGGTACGAGCCGGTAAGGCATAGAGTACGAGGTAGGATAGATGCGCGCGTGGTAAACAGGCACGGGAGGGAGACGGGCAGAGAGACAGTAACATAGATAGAGGGGGGGGGACTAAACGCGAGAGTAGAGGAACGGGCGGATACGCAACGGAAGGGAGGGAACACGCAGGAAGATGGACGATAAGGAAAAGGATAGGATAAAAATAATAAGGAGGGAAAGGGGGAGAGGCGGGAGCATAGGTACGTTGGACGAGTTATGGAAGAGAAAAAGGGATGAACTAGAAAAGAGTGGGGGGGAGGGAGACATTTTCAAGAGAAGTAGACTAACGCAGAGATCACCAGGAAAGGAGGGAGGAAAGGTAGAAATAGAGCAAGAAGAAGGGAAGCAAGAAGAAAGCAACAGTGTAGAGGAGTATTTCGAAAGGATGATGGAGAAGATGAAAGAGAGTTTAATCAAGGAGCAGGAGAAAATGATAGAAGGAATAATAGAAGATATAAGAAAAGAATTTAGAGGAATACGGAATGAATGGAAGGAAGAAAGACAAGAACTAATGAAAGAAATAGAAAAGATGAAAGAGAGGATAGAAAAGCTGGAACAGGAAAGAGGCAAGGAAGAGGTGGTAGAGAAGAGAGAGAGAGGGAGAGAAAAAGAAGATAGTATAAGAAATAAAATGATAGAGATGGAAAAAAATGGAGAATAGAGAAAGAGAGGAGAAAAGGAGGAATGTGGTAATGAGAGGAGTGGAAGTAAGAGAGGGTAAAAGAAGGGAGGCAGTGGAGGAAATTCTGAAAATAGTAGGAGCGAAGGCGGAGATAAAGGAAATAAGGAGAATTGGGGAGAAGAAGGAAGAAGGAAGAGAGATGCTACTGGTGAAGCTAGAAAACGAAGAACAAAAATGGGACATTATGGAGAAGAAGAGAAATTTGAGAGGGAGACCGGAAAGAATCTCGGAGGATTTAACATGGAAGGAGAGGAAAATCAAATGGAAACTGGGAGAGATAGCAAGAGGAGAAGAAGAAAAAGGCAGAAGAATAAAAGGATAAATGGAGGGTAGTCTAGTCTAAACCATGGAGATCGATTGGCAAGTGTTCGCTGTGAGTGGTCGTGAGAGTCATAGAACTCGACTACTCGAACAGCAAAATCTTTCAATTTTAAGAGGAGAACCAACTATAGCCATTTCTATTAATCTTGGCTTGATTTTAATTCGATCCAGTTGTATTTATACAAATAATTCCTTCTGCTTTCGCGCAAGCGCGAATGTTTAAACAACAACCGTAATATTAGAGGCTACATTTGCGATCTCCAGACGACCAACAGTTCGTCGGCCCTCTAGACTATGACAACGACAAAAAGGTGACCGTTCCATCTTGACGTTAAGGGTGGTAACAGCCGCAATGGTTTAAATACACTGCGATAAATACCAGTACAATGATGAACCAATAATTTTTGCAACACCTTTAATTGTAACAACGTCGTAGCTGGTCACACTCTCCTAACTATTTTACATTGCTGCAGAAAACCCAGAGGCCATATAAATACGAAAAATTGGCGTTTATACATAAGTATTATATTTATGGTTTATATAATTATAAGTTTTGAATGCGAAATAATTTTTAAGCAATTTTTATATGTAACTGACGTAGTTCTTAAGTAATTAATATAGTAGTAGCTTATCAATAAGATTACAAGAATTCTTATACTCCAAGTCAGCAGTTTGCTTAAATATTTAAAAAGTTTACATGACTTTGTCATATTATTAAAAATATTGATTACAAATGTACCGAACATTTAAGAGATTTACGTGACTTTATCACATTATTAAAAACATTGATTAAAAAGTTGTAAGTTTCACATGATTGTCATGTTATTAAAAATATTGATAAATGTTATTAAAAATTGACCCGATAATGACTGGTCAGTTCTGATAAAGACATACATTGATAAGCTATTAGTAGAAGAGAAGTATTATTATTATATTGCTAAAAAATAAAATCTTGGAAACATTTTCACAAATTATCCTTTCGCAGATTTGTGCACGCATAAGTGACCTATTATATTTTTATTTTCCTTATGATTGTGTATTGCTGTCCCTTTTGCGATGCCGTGATATATTATATCAGAGATTTGAGTCTTCATTAGCTCGTTACATTGACGGATAAAAATTTTTATTATATTGCTATCTCTTAATAAAATAAAAATTAAATCTTGGAAACATTTTTGCAAGTTATCCGTTATATATTATATCACGGCATCGTAAAGGGGATGGCAATATAACACAATCATGAGGAGAATGGAAACATAATGGGTCGCTTATGCGTGCACGGGTCTGCGAAGGGATAACTTACGAAGATGTTTCCAAGATTTTATTTTTGTTTCTGTGACAACACAGTGTTCTGTGGCATCAGCGATCATAAAAATATTATAATTAAATAATAATTAATTTTAATCGGAATAATTTACGTATTTTTAAAAATTATTATAAGGATAGTTAAAGGTATATGTATATTCCCCAGGAATAAAAGGCAATCAGTATTCCGCAAACGCGCTGCGTCCAGTATTTCTAGTCGCCCGAATCCACACATGGATAAAAGGAGGGAGAATAAGAGTAGAAGGGAAATGGTGGAGGTGGGATGAAGAGGAGGAGGTGCTGAAGGGCGAGAATGGAAGGAGGAGAGATAATGAACGGGGGGAAGAGGAGGAAAGGAAAGAGAGAAGATGAATAAAACAGGAGAAGAAGAAGGAAAAGAGGAGGAAGGAGAAGAGAGGGAAAAAAGGAAGGAGGAAAGAAAAGAGAGAGAGGGAGGAGGATGGAAGGTCGGTTTTTGGAATGTGGCAGGAGTAAAGAACAAGGATAAGGGCTTCTGGAAAGGATTAAACGAATGGGAAGTTATAGTACTGTCAGAGACATGGCTGGAAAAGAAACAATGGGAAGGCATTAAAGGATTATTACCAAAAGGTTATATTTGGAGAACACAATGGGCAAAGAAAAGAAACAAGAAAGGAAGAGCGAGTGGAGGAATGGCAATGGGAATAAAGAAGGAAATGTTAGATAAAGAAACAGGGATAGAGACGGAGGAGGAAGGGATAATAAGTGGAGGTGTTAAAAGAGGGGAGGAGAAATGGAAGATGATAGGAGTATACAAAAATAAAAACATAGAGGAGATGTTAAAAAAGCTGGAGAGGTTGATGGATAGGAAGGAGGAGGGACTTAGAATATTGATCGGGGGGGACTTTACAAGAGCAAGAACAGGGATGGAAGGAGGGAGATTGAACGTAATAGAAGAGCAAAGATCAGGAGAGAGTAAAAGTAGGAACTGGAAAGATTAGAAAATGAACAAGGAGGGAAGGAGGCTGGTAGAGGTAATCGAGGAGAGAGGGTGGAGCATATACAACGGCAATATAGAGGGGGACGAGAAAGGAGAATTCACGTTTACAGGAGGAAAAGGAAACACGGTAATAGATTACGTGATAGGAGATGAGGAGATCTCGGAAAAGGATCAGAAGCATGAGAGTAGGGGAAAAAATAGATTCGGATCACCACCCACTGGAGGTATGGATAGAGGGGGAAGACCAAGGAAAGGAAAGAGGAAGGAAAAGACAAGAAACAAGAAAGGTGAAATGGGAGAGGAAGGGACAGGAAGAGTATAAAGAAAGAGTGAAGCTGGACAGGGAGGAAGGGAAAGGACTAGAGGAAGAATGGAAGGAAGTAAAAGGAAAAATAATAAAAGCATTAAAAGAGGTGGAAGAAATGCAAAAGGCAGAAGGGAAGAAAGAAGGAGGATGGTGGGATGAGGAATGCAAAGAGAGAAAAATGGAGGTGAGAAGGGAATTAAGAAGGTGGAGGAAGAATAAAGGAGAGAAAGAGGAATACAGAAAAAAGAGATTAGAATATAGGAAACTATGCGAACGGAAAAGGAAGGAGGAAACAGAAAGATGGGAGAAAGAGGCGGAACAGGTAAAGAAAGAGAGTGAGGTATGGGAAATAGTTAATAGAGGAAGAAAGAAAAGAATAAATAAACGAGGAAATAGAAGAAGAGGAGTGGAAAGAACACTTTATGAGGCTACTAGGAGGAATAGACAACAGAATAACGGAGGGGGAGGGGGAAAGAAGGAGGGATAACGAAGAGGAGATAAGCAAGGAGGAAATTAAAGACGCGATAAATAGAATTAAAAAAGGGAAAGCAATAGGAACTGATGGAATACCGGGGGAAGCATGGATATACGCAGGAGAAGAGATGACAGAGTGGGTATGGAGTTACTGCAACAGAGTATGGAAAGGAGAGGGATGGCCGGAGGAATGGAAGGAGGGAGTAATTGTACCAACAGTCAAAAAAGGAGTAGGAAAAAAGATAGAGGATTATAGGGGAGTAACAGTAATGACGGCGCTATACAAGATATACACGATGGTGTTGGCGGAGAGGATAAAGAAAGACTGCGAAGAGAAAAGAATAATACCACATAATCAAACAGGATTTAGGCAAGGGATGGAAACGATAGACAACATATATGTTCTGAATTACTTAGTAAACAGACAATTGGAGAAGGGAAAGAAGGTAGTGGCAATGTTCGTGGATATGAAGGCAGCGTTTGACTCATTGTCAGTGGATAGAAGGGTATTATATAAAACGATGAAGGAAAGAGGGATAAGAGAAGGGTTAACGGAAAGAGTAAGAGAGGTGATGAGGGAAACTAAGAGCAGGGTAAAAATAGGAGGGGAACTAGGAGGAATCTTCTGGACAGCAAAGGGAGTAAGACAGGGATGCCCGCTGAGTCCGATACTTTTCAATATCCTGATATCGGACTTAGAAAAGAGTAAGGAAAAAGTAAAATGGGGAGGAATTGAGATAGAGGAAAGAAGGATATATTCACTGGCGTACGCAGACGACATAGTGCTACTGGCGAAAGATGAGGATGGGATGAAAAGCATGATAGGAAGAATGGAGGATTACGTGGAAAGGAAGAATCTAGAAGTAAATGTGGACAAGTCAAAAATCATGAGATTCAAAAAGGAAGGAGGGAGGATGGGCAAAAAAGACTGGAGATGGAAAGGGAAAAAGATAGAAGAAGTGAAAGAATTCACATACCTGGGATACAGAATGCAGAAGAACGGAGGACAAGAGGCACAGGTAAGAGAAAGAAGGAAGAGGGCAGCGGCAGTAATGGGAAAGGTATGGAGCATTGGAAAAAGGAGATTCACAAAGAACTGGGAAAGGAGATTATGGTTGTTTGATAGACTAATATGGACGGTGATGAGCTCTGGAGTAGAGATATTGGGATGGAAGGAAAGAGAGGAGATGGAAAGATTAGAAGAAAGGTACGTTAAGTGGACATTTGGACTGGATAGAGTAACACCGGGGTATCTGGTTAGGGAGGAGATAAAAAGAGGGAAACTGAGAGAGAGAGCAGGAAAGAGAGCATAGGGTTTTGAGAAAAGACTAGAGGAGGGAAAAGGCAGTGAATTAGCAAGACTATGTTGGAAGGAGGTAAGAGGAAGAAGTAGGGAAGGGAAGGAAAGGTCAGGGTGGGAGGAAGAGAGAAGGAAATTCTTTGAAGACAGAGGGTGGAAAGCAGAAGAAGTGGAAAGAAGAGTAAGGGAGGGAGAGATAGGGTTTGGAGAAATGATGAAGAAAGATAGAGAAGAACAAAGAATAGAAAGACTAGGGAGAATAGAGGAATCGAGCTACAATAGATGGTATAAAGAGATTAGGCAGGAGGGTATACCATCATATTTGAAAAAGAACTGGGGGGAGAGTAGAATTAGAAGGGTGATGAGGTTCAGGCTGGGAAATGAAATAAAGGAGAGCAGATACTGGGAAGAGGAGGAAAAGAAAATGTGTAGGTTATGTGAAGGGGAAATGGAAACGTGGGAGCATACATGGGAAAGATGCAGAGAATGGGAAAACGGGGGAGGGGGATGGCAAGAGTCGATGGAAAGAATTTTAGGAGGAGAGGGGGAGGAAGAATGGTGGATGAGGGAGGTAGAAGGAGAGAGAGAGAGAGAGAGAGAGAGAGAGAGGATAGAGGGAGGGGACAGG
>NW_011966734.1:2993-9224 GCF_000949405.1 Vollenhovia emeryi | reverse complement strand
ATCCTTTCTTTATATTACTGAAGAGGGTCACTTGAGATGACCGAAACGTTTAATGTTTAATGTTAGTTAATATATAATATGTGAACACGATATGTTTCTTTAAATTGACGACACTTCGTCCGATCACCTTCGATCCTGTGACGGCTCATATTGCCTTAATTATATTTATACATTGTATTATTTTATTACTGAGCCTTCTTCGTTCTTTTCTTTATTTATAATACTTTATAAAAGGTGAGTTTTGTATTTGGTGTATCAGCTTCTTATCTTAACATGGTTGCTTTCCAGCTAGCGACACAAATCGATACAAGTATCATTCTGTCTTTATTGCTCATTGGATATTGAACAAAGACAGAATAATAATTCTGTCGATTTGTATCGACAAGCATCGAAAAGTAATAATATTAAGGCTGGTACATGAAATATAACTCACCATGTATAAGTGTGCTTGCTTACCTTGTAAAGATGAGTGTGAATCTTCATGTGATATCGTCGACGATCTATCGGAATCGTTATGTCTCCGAAAAATGTCATCTTTTGACCGTACATTACATACAGGGTGTCGGATTCTATTTGGACCATTCCAAAGATTATAGTAGATTGGGTCAAACTGAGAAGAAAAGTTACATACAATTTTACAAAATCCGTAATTATTATCGCGTAATTAAGAAAAACGTCTGAGCCAATAAGTGCACGGAGGAGCGGAAGACCGGACTCGGCAGACATGCAAAATTGTGTATTTGTTGACATGTCTCAAGATCCGATAGCGAGAACTATCCGCGCGTCACTCGCCGTCCGCTGCTCCCCGCTCCCCGCTCCACGCCGTCCTCATCGATCGATGCGTGTCTCCACCTCTCACTATCGGATCCTGAGACATGTCAACAAATGTCTGAAAAACATCCATTAGAGCTCCATTATACATAGTAAATCCAAAAATGTTCCATGAAATGCCTAACCCTTCAAAAAGGAACTCCAGTAGATTTCCATTATATGTCTATAAAAGCTTCAATATATGTATATAACTTCCATAGAACCTCTATCATTACTTCTAATGGAGGTGCAGTGGAGGTGTTACAAGCGGACATTTTGACGATCAGTGGAGTGTTCGTGGACGTTACGTGGACATCCACTGGAAGTTCTGAATTTTCATGATGGATGATCAGTGGACGTCCATTAGATGTTTTGTTCCATATGGGAATTCATCGTGTTCGACCGGAGTATAAGGCAGTTGGAAGTTGGTTTTTGTTACATGACAATGCGCCGTCGCACAAAGCCCTAATTATACGCGAGTTTTTGGCCAAAAAAAGCATCATAACGCTCGACCACCCGCCGTACTCGCCTGCTTTAGTGCCGTGCGACTTCTGGCAATTTCTTAAACTCAAATTAGCGATGAAGAGGAACACCTACAGTACGATTCCTACCATCTAGAAGGCTTCGACCGACATCCTCAAGGCTATTCCGGCCGCCGAGTACCAGACATGCTTCGACAAGTTTTATGATCGCTTACGACGGTGTATTGACTCAGAGAGAGATTATTTTGAATAAATATGATGAAAGAAATGCACTGCAAAACGTCTTTTTCTTTACTTTGTGACGAAGTAAATCCGGCCCGGAGCGCGGCACGCCTGCGGACCTGCAACAGGTACGCAGTGCTCCGCAAGACCGGAGCACGCGACGTTGCCGCGACGCACAATAGGCGGCAACGATGAAAGCGGCGGCAGGTGTTTGCCGCCAAATTCCCCGCCCGCGGCACCATACTGCGCGCCCATCAACCGAGGGTATAAAAGCCCACCGACGACCCGACTCGGGAGTGAGTCTTCGCCAGGCGTTCCTGGTGAAGCACGGCGGTGGTAGCCTCCCAGCTTCCACCGCGGGTCCGCTTGGCCTATAGGCGCCCCTCGCCGAGCGGGCTCCTGACCCCGAGGCCGCTCCGGCTGCTCCTCTTCCGAAGCAAGGGGGGTAATATTCGGGTGGGTTGCCATACGGGCCACATAGTCCAGACCGCGAACCGTCACGTAACATTTCCTTCCAGAACCGCGGGATCGAGGCCATTTCCAGTACCGGAGCCACGGACCGCGAGATCTGCAGCAATCCCGGTGCCGATTGACGTTTGCCTCGCGGTAACCGCCAGGAGTACGCGGTCACCCCGGAGCAACCCGCTCCGACAGCCTCCCGCGAAATAGAACGATATCCTGCGCTAGGATAGATCGAAACTCCGTTGTACATATTCGTGTACCCTATGCTCCGACGCGCGGAGCTCGCGCCGACGATCGCCTTGCGATTAGATCCAGTTTTGTTTCATCCGTTATACTTTTTTTTTTACGTGTGGAAATCCTTTATGGATACCCGGGCCCCCCTCTGGGAAGGGAGTTTACAAAGTGGCCCGGGTTATGTGGGACTGCCCGCCTAGTGTCGATCGGCTGCGACCGCTAACGTTGCGGCCGCTGGGCTTACCTCACTAAAACCACACGGTGGACTGCGCGGTGCTGTAACTTGGGGGACGCCCAGGAATTGGCAGAGCCATTACTTCTGGACGCCCCCCGCACCGGCCCGCCGTTTGATAGGCGGGCCTTCGCACGCCCTCCCCCGGTGATGTGGGGGAAGGGGGGACTCCTCCCCGCAGGGGGAGTCCACTACTCTCTTGGGCGGCAGAGGCGTCCACGGGAGAGGCTCAATTGCGCACAGTACAATTGGACACGATGCAATTGCACACAGTGCTATTGGACATAATGTTGCGCACAGTTCTTTTGCGCACAGTTCTTTAGCGCACCGTTCATTTGGACACTGTTCTTTTGCGCACCATACAATTGGACACCGTTGCTTTTGGACACAGGTTATCGAAATATAATTTAAAACACACAGACACACGCGTATGCGTGTAGAGCCCTGTTTGGAAATTTTGCTAATTTATAAATAATAAATCTTTCTAGTAGAAGACCTGTGATGGTACCACCTCACGGTCGCTCTGACTCGAGTTAGTGGGGTGCGGGGTACACGGTCTGCCGGGAGGAGAGCCCCCACACACAGACCTGCCGGGAGGGGAGGCCCCCACACACAGACCTGCCGGGAGGGGAGCCCCCACCCCACACACAGACCTTCGTACACCCCGCGCTCCGCGCCCGAGTCAGAGCGACTGAGTTAGGTACGGTGTACGTGTGAGCCGCATGACTAATCCCCCCCTCCATCTTCTACATAATAAAATTAATATCGAGAAGAAAAAGACGGCTCGCCGGGAATCGAACCCGGCTCGCGCGGTTGACAGTCTGACACTTAACGCATGCGGCTATCACGTACACTTGATAAAAAATGTTAAAAAGTGATATATAAGGTGCACGCGTACGCGGCTATCGCGTACACTTGATAAACATTTCCCTCTCCACAGACTTTCCTATGATATATATAAATCAGTTCACAAGTCCACTGTACCACAGTAGATCTGTCAGTAAAGCAAATAATAATTTCGAAGAAATGGAAATCGACAATAATTTCGAGAGGTTATTAGATGAGACCGATGAAGAAGAAGAATATCAACTATTATCCGATGATAGTGATAATTTCGAGAGGTTATTAGATGAGACCGATGAAGAAGAAGAATATGAACCATTATCCGACGATAGTGAGAATGTCGAGAGGGTATTAGATGAGACCGATGAAGAAGAAGAAGAAGAAGAATATCAACCATTACTCGATGATAGTGACTACATCAGTGACTCGGAGGAATATACAAAGACTACTAGGAAAAGACTGTCTCGTCGCGAAATTCTAACACTGAATTTATCGATGAAAAAGTGTGCCATATATAGTTATTATTGTGACGGTAGCACATATAAATTATGTCAATGGTGTATGTGTGAGTGCAGAGACATGGATATTACATATAGTACTCGTAAACACATTACCGACTGTTACGCTAATATATACACAATGAGGTTTAACAACTGCGTAATATGTGATGAGCCATTGTATATCATATTTCCGTGTAATATGTGTCCAATTTGTACAAAATAAAAAAGCGCGACAACATGGAACAACGAGAGCAGGATCTGGTGGGGCGAGCCGACAGGCAGGAAGTGCGTCAGATGCTTTTTTTCCCGGTGGAAGTGCGAGGTTTGTAACACGCGCGACCTTGCACAAGAAGTGAGGTGTGTGGTTGGGAGATAGGGTCTAGCATTCCTGCGTGATCACGCAGGCAGGAAGTGTGTCAGATTTGCAATGGTGGTGAGAACAACCCGAATTCTCAAGGTGACGAAGGAGGAATAAAAGCGCGAGCGATCATAGCCACAGTATTCGTAGCGTCGCGCAACGATCGAGTTCGGTGAAACATCATGTTCAACGTACAGGTTCTTAGCGATGGTGTAGAAAAAATTGTTAAGTGTAAATAACCGTGTCTGTTATGAGCAGGAATACCTTAGACAGTGACAACGAGAATGAGGTTGAATTGTATTGCGACGAGACGTTATCATCATCATCCCCATGCATGTATGACTGCAATTGTATGAAAACAGAATACGCCGTATATAATATTGTGGTGAAGGAAGACGCGCGATGGAATTTGGCATGTTATCATTTGAGAAGGGAAATCGGCGCCAAGTGTCTGCGGGAAGAGCTGTGGATAAAAACATCGGTAGCGTTCAGTCATCGAGCTCAGATGTATATGAATGGAATACTACCGAATAGATATTATTTTGATAAGAAAAAAAAGCTTATTCGACAGCGAGTGAAATTCAGAATTCCGAAACTAAGCTAGGGACGTTCTTTTTGGATGAAAAAAAAACGAAAATGAATCTGAAGGCAAGCGAGTTGATCGAGAACGCTGCGACTGTGTTCAACGAGGACGAATATCATTCGCGGGAGCGTCGATGTGAGGAGTGTATTGAATCGTTGAGGGAAGAGTGTCAAAGGTGTGGGAACCCAACTGGAACGGTCAATTCTCTTGTTGCTTTGATCGCGCGTCTAGAGGGAGCGAGGACCGAACTGCGAGGTCGTTTAGTTCATACTGGTGCAGGTCACAATGGATTTACATGGTTGGAGGTTGAGACAGCTTTTCGGAGGCGGGTACTCACAGGTGCGGTAATCAATTCCCGCTACATTGAGCCTAGACGATTTCTCGAGGACGCTAGAGACATGGTGATTGAGAAGGTACGCGAGAATATGGATAGACACGCTTGTGTGAAAATCAACACAGTGTTCAATGGGGAATTCGTTGCGAATAACAAGACTGCTGTAAAGAGCATCACCACGAAAAACCGACAGCTTTTTCCTACCACGGATCTACTTGAATGGTACAACAAGACTGTGATCGATACAACTTTGACTGCATTGGAGGAGTTTCAGGAGCGTGACAGTGGGTGGGCGTTGTCACGCATAATGAATTTAATGATTAATGTTAACAGATGTAATCCTATGCGTGTTGGATGTTGGATTGATATGCCGCAAGTGATAAAGTTGAAGAGAGCGGTCGTGAACGTGAAATCACTGGATAACGCATGTTTCGCGTGGGCTGTGGTTGCGGCTTTGTATCCTGCTGAGAAGAATACCTCGAGATGCAGTCAGTATCCCGATTATCAAACGGTGTTAAAGCTCGATGGAATAGACTTTCCTATGTCCCTGAAACGAATTTCAAGATTCGAACGTTTAAACGATATGTCCATCAATGTGTTTACCACGAAGGATGAAAAAAAGGATGGAACGATCGTTCCTCTGCGTCTCACTGATCATAAAAGAGATATTCATATAAATTTGCTGTATCTGTCGGATACGCGAAATTACGTTCACGAGGGTCATTTCGCGTGGATAAAGAATTTATCGCGATTGGTTGGAAGTCAGTTATCCGGAGGAAACCACAAGAAGTATATTTGCGATCGGTAAGTACCTCGAGAGAGAGAAATGTGAATTGTTTACATTGTATAATACATTTCAGATGTCTGCATTACTTCCACTCGAGGGAACGATTGTCCATTCACATCGTGGATTGCGAAAGGATGAACGAATGCGCGATCGTTCTTCCGAACGAGGATGACAAATGGCTCAACTTTCACAACTACGAACGAAAAGAGAGACTTCCCTACGTGATATACGCCGATTTGGAGTGCGCGTTAGAGAAGGAGGAGGAGGAGGAGGAGAGCGAATTAATACTACGAAACAGATTTACTTATCAACATCATACAGCATTCAGCGTTGGCTACTACTTGCGATGTGTACTAGACGAGAATGTGTCGACGTACAAATTTT
>NW_011966734.1:0-1878 GCF_000949405.1 Vollenhovia emeryi | reverse complement strand
ATTGAAACATACGGGTGTTCGATTCGAATTGTTGACCGATATCGATATGCTTCTCTTTGTTAAACGTGGTGTACGCGGTGGTCTGAGTCAGTGTTCCAACAGATACGCGCGAGCTAATAATAAGTATCTTTCGTCATACGATCCGTTGAAACCGTCGACATATCTCATGTACTATGACGTGAATAATCTCTACGGATGGGCTATGTGTGAATCATTGCCGTACGCGCAATTTCAATGGGTCAGGGACGTGGAGAGTCTAAACGTAATGTCGGTGACCGCGGATTCCGATATCGGCTACATTATGGAGGTGGATCTTGCGTATCCGCGCGAGCTCCACGACGCCCACGCGGACCTTCCGTTCTGCCCAACGCGCGCCTCACCCGCGCAAGGTTACCGATAAGCTTCTAGCGACGCTTCACGATAAGTCGCGCTATGTCATACATTATTGCAATTTGCAGCAATGTGTGCGTTATGGGATGCGTATACTTAAAATTCATCGCGTTTTACAATTTGCACAATCACCATGGCTGCGTGGATACATCGAACTGAATACAATGTTTAGAACTCGTGCGAATAACGAATTCGAGAGAAATATGTATAAGCTTATGAACAACGCGGTGTACGGGAAGACAATGGAAAACGTGCGCGAGCACGTTGACGTGCGTCTTGTGACGCGTTGGAAGGGAAGGTACGGAGCGGAAGCGCTAATTTCAAGACCGAATTTCCACAGTAGAAGCATTTTCTCCGAGGATCTGATGGCCGTTGAGTTACGGAAACTGGAGGTAAAGCTCGTGAAACCAATCTACGTTGGCATGGCCATTCTGGAGATATCAAAAACGCGATTATACGATTTTCATTATGATTATATGGTGCCCTTGTATCGCGGTGTGTGTAAGGTAATGTATACAGATACGGACAGTCTGATTTATTTCGTCGAATGTGACGATATTTATGAGGACATGAAACGCTCCATTGAAAGATTCAACACGAGCGACTATGCCGAGAACAACGCGTACGGTATGCCGCGCGCGAACAAGAGCGTTCCGGGTCTGATGAAGGATGAGAATCGTGGCGCGATTATGATAGAATTCGTAGGTTTGAGAGCGAAGATGTATGCCGTGAGAGTGCTCGGAATGAGCGACACGAAAAAGATAAAGGGTGTAAAGAGAAACGTAGTCGAGAGAACGATAACGTTCGATGATTTCATGCAATGTTTGCGCGATATGACGGAGCAGTCGAGATCGCAATTCTGCGTGCGGTCGAGACTGCATGAGGTGTACACCGTTTCCGAAACGAAACTCGCTCTCAGTCCTCACGACGTCATGCTCGAATCCTACGATACTTTGCCTTGGGGACATTACAGGGTGCCATAATAATAATAATAATACATGTAAACAAATGTATACCTTTATTGCATACATGAATAAAAGCTTTTGTTATAATACATCTGTTTTGCGTATCCATGAATTGTGTGAATTATCCATTCCTAGCCACTTTACGTATACCTCATTGCCTTTTCTACGTAGAACCTTTTCCACTAGATAAACGTCGGGATTGGCGACTCGTGACAATTCGTGCTCGTAGAAACCCCCAGCTATTGGTTGTCCGCGATAATCGTTCAATAGATACGTCACAGGATTAGTCTGTTGTATTTTGTTGTCTGTTGTACTTTGGCGATGCGAAATATTTCTGTAGTCCAGTTGGGTGTGTAGCCTTTTTCGAATATCGTTTTGAATTTGCTCACGCGTACCGCGTCATTGATCTTGAATCTTCCTGGAGCGGCTATCTTCGTTCGACTGTACACCGTTGACAAGAGTCTCTCGGCAGCCTCAGGTGTCACGTCTACAGGTCGCATACGGATCGTTCGATGTATGCGAT
>NW_011966733.1:21566-27075 GCF_000949405.1 Vollenhovia emeryi | reverse complement strand
TGCCTCGGAATAAGTCCGAGCGGCCTCGTCAGCCCGTCTCCTCGGGCGGGACGGACTCCCGGCCCCCCCAACATGGGGAGACCGAGAAGTCCGCCCCCCCCGTCCCCTCTGAGCTCCCCCGGGGAAGACACCCGTGGAGCCCGGTGAAGGGGACTCCCCTACCGACGAGTGATCTCGGTTCTGCCTAGACATAACCGTCGAGGTAGCCGAGACCGGAGTCGCCGGACTCCGTACCTCCCCCCATTAACTGGAGGGAGGGGTGGTACGCTCTTGGTCAGCGGACGCCCAGCCAATGGAACCGCCGGAGCCTGAAGCGGTACACAGACGGTTCCAGGCCGAACGCCCGCCTAAGCTCCCCCACCACGACAAGGTGGCGCACCAAGGGGGAGAGATCTGTCTACCTTAGATGAACACTTATCTCGGGTATGGTTAAAGTGCCAACATCTATAACATTTGACCGGACGACGGTCCAATATTTTAACCCTGGCCATCGAAGACCAACCAAGTCGAACTCGAGCAGCCAGCACCATAGCATCGATCGCAGTAGAGGGACCCTTCACCCAGACTGTTCTTGAGCCGTCCCTCAATTTGCGTGGCAGCCCGACTCGAATATCAGATTTCGAGCAATCCCCGCGATCGCGAATAGCCGCAATAATGTCCTCTTCAACAACAGTGTCGTCGAAGCCGTACAGCATCATCTCACTACACTGCACAGGACTAGTCACAGAAGCAGACTCTCCTAAGACCTCCCTTAAGCGGGAGACTAGACGAGTCGTACCGGAAACAGCATCCGGTCTTTTGACCCAGATAGTAAAACCACCTTTATTATCACGGCGCACTTGCACCGTACCGACACCAATATCCGAAAGGTTGATCCCATTCTTCGCTATCTTCAAAAGGTCCGGATCAGGAACCTCTCGAAGGTCACGCACAACAATAGGCTGGCTCTTAACCCGTAAACCTTTAGGCCGAGACGAGGCCAATGATGATGCCACTACAACCGGCACATCATCTCTCTTAGGCATGTGTAAGTCCTTTGCCACCATCATAGAAGAGAAATCAGTCTTGGTTTTCCTTGCTGACCTCTTACGCCGAACAACCTCAGCAAAGGAAGTCTCCGGGTGAGCCAGAGCCACCACCGGCTTAGAGCATACCGACAGTCGAGCAGGAGTGGAAGTCACAAATGGAGAAGGTACCGCTTTATGCTTCGAAACCACTTCATGAGGAGCCGTCGTATCAGTCGGATGTCTAAGCATCACAGTGTCCAGATACGCACGCAGTCTCGAAAGACTTTCAGACGCCAATGCAAGTTGAGCTCCTTGTTCCAGTAACAGCTGATAAATTCAACCCCTCCAGGGTCGACGGCAAGACAGATGGAACGAAAAAGGGGAACTCAACTTTATAGGGGTACTCAAGCCTACTCCTGAATCAGTCTGCGTATCCCTAACAGACGGCAAAACGTCAGCAAGCCCATTACCATTAGAGGTGGTAGAAGAAGCAGGATCCTCCACAAGAATCGTTGGAGCCATAATATCCAATAAGTCCGTTTGAACTCCGACAGATATCGTGTCTTCATTTTCACTTTCTTTTTCATTTAATGACTCGATTAAATTCACCACATCTTCGTCGAAACGATAAAAATCCTCTCGAAACTACTGAATGGTAGAAAACAGTAGCGATTTCCATTCTTCATCAGACCTTGATCGCTTAAGATCAGACTCAACCAAGGGATCAAGGCTCCAGCCAATGAGTCTTTCTCTCGACTTCAGTCCCGTAAATTCAGAGAGCAAGTCATCATTGTCCGTATATGACGAAGACTCCTCTTCAGTCTCCGAATAAACTGCCTCTCCAGACATATGGTCTGTGAGATCAGACATTTTATAACACGATTCCGCACAATTAATTGTCTTTAAGTAACGGTCGTTGTAGGAAAACGAACCATCAAGGCTAGCGACACCGTAAGCGCATAAAATTACAATATGCGCAAACAACACCAACACCGAGATTAAGTCAGAACAATTATATAATCGCATATTTAATCACTAAAGTCTTCTTAATAATATATAACTATCTATAACTTTATACAAAACCGCTGTACTCGTATTAATAAAGCTA
Organism: Vollenhovia emeryi; assembly: GCF_000949405.1. NCBI lineage: Eukaryota > Metazoa > Arthropoda > Insecta > Hymenoptera > Formicidae > Vollenhovia > Vollenhovia emeryi. The sequence goes on along the minus strand of NW_011966733.1, from coordinate 24,960 downwards.
CCAATAGGCCTATAAAAATAAAGGCTACCTCGTAATCGTTACAAGCATCTTAATAGTATATAAGTAATATACAAAACCGCAATACAAATTATTCGTCGTTTAGAAGCGACGCGCCGCACAAGCAAAACGCCGCGCTCGGCACCACTGGAGGTACCGCCGGCCGGCAACCGCAAGAACGAACAGACCGCAGAAGGAACCAGGGTTGGGACATTTGACAAATTTTAGGGTTTTTTACGTTACACGTAATATACGTGTATATTACGTCAAATATGTGTATAAAACGTAATATACATGCTTTAAACTATCTAACTTAGAAGAGTCCCGTTAGCAGTGTTAGGTTTAGCACTAATATTACGACACTCAGCACGACAGTACGACACTCGACAGACGACTTCTTTGCTAGAGACTAGTCACTAGAGTCTCTAGAAAACGTGCTCTCCCATTGGGTATCGGATGTCATACGTCGGACATCGGCTGCAGTGTGAATCCCTCATAACCTCATCTAAAATTAACACATGTTCAGTCGTCAACGCCGTCAACGGACTCAGATTTTACATTATAAAAAAATAAAAAATGAATTCCAAAGATAGAATCAATCAGGTAAGTAATCAAGAATAAGAAACGATATCATGTACATGTTTTCAAATTTCATTCGTTTGAGAAAAATTAAGCTAACTGTTTATTTACACATAAAATGATACACTGGGGCACTCGGGTAATGTTTCCGAACGCAGCCCTAGAAATGAGGAATTACCGTACTCGTCGGGGATTCCCCGTGTAGACGTAGTCCTGTGAGTCCTGTGACCTGTGAGTCCTGTGACACATGTGACAATAACCAGAATGAAGTTCTAGCAACGGCCTGAAGGGGCGCATACGGCGCTGACGTATTTTACATGTGTAAAAAACTAAGGACGTAAAATACCTAGTATTTTACATGTCTAAAACCGTGTAATTTACATTGAGTATTTTACGTGTCCAACCCTGGAAGGAACCCGCTGCTGGTCCCGAAATAAGTTGGCATAAGCCACGCGGCCGGCCATATTGCCCGACTTAAGCGCGCCAGAATACGAACACGAAAATTATTACAGGGCTCGAATTTTTGCGGCCAAGTCACGTGACGGGCCTAATCCGCCATGTTATCAGCGTCTACACAACCTACCCGGTGATCCAAAAGTATTGTTACGTCCGACTCCGCCGTCTACACAACACTTCGCGCACTCGCGTGCTCGTCGGCTCGACTCTTGCTCGCGGCGTACATTACCGGGCCGCGAAGAAATCAACAAGGATTGGAAATCAACAAGGAAACTTTATTCGGTAATGAACACACGTCTGTTCTCTCGAAGAACTCAGAGACAAAATCAGAAAATCAATAAACAACAGTCGCGCATCGGTCCTTCGTGACCGATCTTTTAATCCGCCGCGACTTCAGCCCGCGGCTGGCGCGCATTCTCAGGGCGTCGCATTCGAGCACGGGCGTAACACTACCCCCCTCCTCTTAAGATTGTCGTCCCGACAATCTAGGCAGAGGGGCAGTAAAATTCTGGTAGCTTCTTTCTGGCGTAAGTCCTCGATCCCAAATCAGCGTCCCCGGAGGAGAGCCAACCATGCTTCTCCCCCCATAGCTGGTTCTAGGGCATCCTCTTCCTGCCGGAACTCCACCGAAAATAAATTCGCACTCTGCGGAACCCGCATGCTGCTCGACGAAGTCCTACTTGAGTCCTCTTGCGCACTTGACTCTTCCCTGAGTCGTCTTGTGCGCTTGACTCTTCCCTCTTCGGACAGGGGAGGGGAAATTACACAGGGACCCTTCGCCCACGCGGGCTCTCCCTGTCCCTGCCCCGGCATTCGCCCAAAAGCTGCACGGGAAAACCCTGATTCTATAAACCGTGGGCGGACTTCCGTTTCCGGCGTGACTGTGATTAGCACGTGTGAGAGTCGAGAGAGTTTCGGAAAGCCGAGAGATAGAATAGGAGGAGAGAGTGGAGAGTAAGGGTGAGTGGAGTGGAGTGAGAAAAGGACGGAGAGTGAAGGGAAGAGAAGAGATAAGGGAGCAGCGGAAAGGAGAGTAGTGGTAGGCGGTATAGAGAGCGAGCATAACGTGACAGGTTAGGCAAGGAGTAAAGATATAGAGAGTGGCATAGTGAGAGGCGGGAGCGGCAGGAGTAGATAGCGCCAAAAGGCATAGAGTAGGAGGAATATAGAGAGGGGCAGAGAAGGAGTCGAGCACAGGGCAAGTAGAGCATAGAGTAGTAGTAGAGAGGAAGCAAGGGAAAGTAGACAGGATGGATGAGAAGGAGAAAGACGAGGGAAAAGATGGATTGGAACAAGATAGGATAAGTAAATTGAAAGGAAGAGAGAGAAGCGGTAATTTAGGAATACTAGAGGAGTTTGGAAAAAGGAAGAGAGAAAAGGGGGATTATAATAAGGAGATAAGCGGCCTTTTCATTGACGCTACGATTTAGCGTCAAATATAGTCACGTGACTAAATTTACCGCTCGCCTAGGGAAGGAGAAGTAGCTGCAAAATATGAGCGTCGTAAAAGCACCGCTGGCTGCGTTCAAAAACACCACCCGAGCACTCCAGAGTATCATTTTATCCTTGTTTAACATACGGTGAGCAACAAGGATAGAATAATACTGGGGTACTCGGGTGGTGTTTCTGAACGCAGCCTTTGTCACACCATGGCACACTTGTAACGAAGCGCTCGCTCCCGGCTCTTCCCGGTTCTGGTTTTCGGATTGTCGGACGGGATTCCGAAATCCGCTTGAGCTTCGCGTAACTATCAGACGCGCGATTCGTCTTAATCGGTCGGAAGAGCGAGCGTCGTTCGGTCGGTGTTTGACGTGCTGTGTAACGGAAAAAGGGATCCTCCGTTCCTCCTATTTGCCGAATATGCTCAGCTCCAGGGCCGTCGGGAGGAAAGGAGGACAAGATCTTAATTACTTAGTGAAGGTAATCGCTTGGGGGAATCGGGAAATAAGTCGGACAGGTGTTTAAAGGTGAAATAACGTGAACTAGGTTTATTCAGGAACGAATACAAAGGATTTCGTGGTGATTATAATAGGTCCGCCCTAGAGTGAAAATACAAAGGAAAGAGAAAGGATTAATATTACAGTGAGTCCGCCCTGTGGTTAAATACAGAGAAAAACAGGATATGGTTAGTCGGAATCAATCGGAGTACGTAAAATAATAATTACAATACGGATCTTGATCGGAGTATGAAAGTAAGTGAATACAACACGGATTTACTACAAGGTACGGAAAGTACGGAATCGATCCGGAATATAATAGGTACACTACAGATTTATAACGGAATACGGAAAATACGGATACAATACGGAGTTTGATCGGAACACGAAAATAAACAGTACAATTAAATCGGAGTACGGAGATG
>NW_011966733.1:15594-20758 GCF_000949405.1 Vollenhovia emeryi | reverse complement strand
CAGAGGCGCGCGGGGTGAGGCGGCGGGGGCGGGCGCGGCGTTGCCGGTTGCCGTCAACGCGTGGCAACCGCGCATTATCGATTTTCTCTGGCTAGCGTCGACGCGGCAACCGCGCGTTATCGATTTTTTCGCCGGCTGACTCCGACGTGGCAACCGCGCGTTATCGATTTTCTGGCTCTATTTCCTTCTCTCTCGCTCGAGGAATTCGGGTTTTTTCTACGCGGCCGCACCTCCCCGGTCGCCCTCGTTACACACTGAAAAAGTTGAGACGGTCTCAACTTTTTCCCCCCACTACGTCGAGAAGTCACTCGACCTCATTTGACGCTGGCTTCTAGCGTCAATGAAATTGCACCTATAGATATCTTCCAGAGAAGCAAGAAGACAATGAGATCGCCGAAGGAAATAGCGGGGGAAGAGGAAGGGAATCTAGAGAGAATGATGAAGGAGATGATGGGCGAATTAAGAAGAGAGGTAAGGGAGGACAACAGAAAATTAATAGAAGGCTTGAGGGAAGAAATTAGAGAGGGAGAGAAAAGAGAGCTAGAGAGGAGAGAGAGGAATTAAAGAACGAATATAGAGAGCAGATGAAGAGGTGGATAGAGGAGAAGGAGGAATTGAAGAAGCGGCTAGAAACGATGGAAAGGAGAATAGAAGAGATCCAACATAAAAAGGAAAGACAAAACGAGCACGGAAAAGAGGAGAATGAAAGGTCGAAAATGGTAGAAAGAATGAAAGGATTGGAGATCAGGATAGAAAGAAAAGAAAGAGAAAATAAAAGGAAAAACATAGTAATGAGAGGGATGAAAGGCAATAAAAAGAAAGTAGAGGCGGAGATTAAAGAAATTTTGATAGAAAATAAAGTGAAGTCAGAAGAGATAGAGATTAATTTAATAGAAGGAGGAAAGGAAGGAGAGATAAAATTGGCGGTGGTGAAAATGAAGCATCTGGAAGAGAAGAAAAAGATAATGAAGGAAAGAAGAAACTGAGTGAGAGAGGGGTGAGGATTGAAGATGACCTAACATGGAAGCAAAGAAAGATGCGATGGTCAATGGAGGAGGTGGCGAGAAAGGAAAGAGCAAAGGGAAAAAGAGTGTGGCTAAATACAAATAGAAGGGAAATGGTGGAAATGGGATGAAGAGGAGGAGGCGCTTATGGACGGCGAGAAGAAGGTATGGAGAGAAAAGGGGGGCGAGTAGGGGAGGAGAGGGGAGAGAAAGAGAAGAACAGAGGAAGGAAGAAGACAGGAAAAGAGGGGAGAAGGGAGAGAAAGAGAAACGTAGAGGAAGAATTAGAAAAGGAGGAAAAGAAAGGATTAGAAGAGGAAAGGAGAGGAAATAGATTAGGAAAGTACAGAGGAGAAAGAGAGAGAAGAAGAACAGGAAGTAGAGGAAAGGGAAAAGGGAAAAAAGGATGATGAGGGAGATAGCAGGTATGAAGGGAAGGGAATAAGCATAGCGTTTTGGAATGTAGCAGGACTAGGAAACAAAGATAGAGAGTTTTGGTATGGTTTAGAAGATTGGGAGGCAGTAGTATTGATGGAGACGTGGGTGGAGGAGAAAAGTTGGAAGAAGATGAGAGAAAAATTACCGGCAGGTTATATATGGAGAATGCAAGCGGCAACGAGAAAGAATAAGAAGGGAAGGGCAGCAGGAGGAATGATTATAGGTATAAAGAATGAGATAGCAATAACAGATTCAGAGGGAGAGGAGGAGTCAGAGGGAGTTATGGTAGGTAAGATAAAATTAGATAAGATGATGATCAGGGTGGTAGGAACATACGTGAATGGAGACATGGAGAGGAAACTGAGTATACTGGAAGGATGGATTGAGCAAAAGGAAGAGGGAGTAAGAACAATAATAGGGGGAGATTTCAATGCGAGGACGGGAGAGGAAGGGGGAAAGAAAGTATAGAGGGAGCCGATGAGTGGGAGTTCAAGAGTTCGAAGGATAAGAAGATAAATAAGGAAGGAAGGAAACTGATACAAAGTATAAAGGAAAGAGGATGGTTTATTTTAAATGGAGGAGAGAGAGGAGACAGGGAGGGAAACTGGACATACTCAGGAGGAAGAGGCGAATCAGTCATCGACTACGTGATAGTGGAGGAAGAAGTGGAGGAGGAAATAGAATGGAGATAGTAGACAAGATCGATTCGGACCACCAGCCAGTAGTGGTACGGTTGAAGGGTCATAAGAGTAAGAAGGCAAGAAGAACGAGGACGGAAAGAGAGGGAGGAAGAGGTGTATGGGATGAGGAGGGGATAGAAGCATTTAGAGATAAACTAGGAGAAATAAGAACAGGAGAAGGAAGACTAGACGAAGAATTAGATGGGATGGAAAGAAGAATTAGAGAAGCAATAGAGAAAGTAGAAAAGGAGAGAGAAACAGGAAGAAGAAAAAGGAGAGGATGGTGGGATGAAGAATGCAAGGAAGTGAAAAGGATGGCGAGGAAGGCGTTAAAAGAGTGGCAGAGAGGAAAAGGTGAGAGGCAAGAAGAAGGAAGAAAAAGGAAGGAATACAAGGAGTTATGTGAAAGGAAAAAAGAAGAAGAGAACGAAAAATTGGAGAAAGAGGCGGAAGAGGCGACCACGGAGGAGCTGGTATGGAGGGTGGTGAACGCGGAAAGAAAGAAAAGGAAGAAGATAAACGGAGAGATAGAAATGAGGCAATGGGAGGAGTATTTCACAGCTTTGCTGGGAGGAGTGGAAAACAAAGTGATATGGGGTGGGAAAAGGGGGGAAAGAACGGGAGAAGAAAAAGAGATAGAGAAGGAAGAGATAAGAAGAGCAATAAGTAAGGTGAAAGATGGAAAAGCTACGGGAAAGGACGGAATACCGAATGAAGTGTGGAAGTATGGAGGGGAAAAATTAGAAAGATGGATTTGGGAGGTATGTAATAAGATATGGAAAGGGGAGGGATATGGCCAGAGGGGTGGAAAGAAGGAATGATAGTACCAATCGTAAAGAAAGGGCAAGGAAGTAGTGTAGAAGATTACAGGGGAGTAACAATAATGCCGACACTATACAAAATATATGCGTCGGTATTAGCGGAAAGGATAAGGGAGGAAATAGACGAAAAAGGGATACTATCACCGACGCAAACAGGCTTTAGGAAAGGAATGGGAACAATAGATAGTATATATGTAATAAACTACCTAATCAACAGACAGATAAAGAAGAAAGGAAGGAAATTAATAGGATTATTTGTGGACCTAAAGGCAGCATATGATTCGGTGGATAGAGGGATATTGATAGAAGCGATGAGGAAGAAGGGAATAAGAGAGGGCATAATAGAGAGAGTGGAAGAGATAATGAGAGAGACAGCAAGTAGGGTAAGAGTAAGAGGAGAAGTAGGAAAGGAATTTTGGACAAGAGGATTGAGACAAGGATGCATTAAGCGCAGATTTATTTAATGTACTAATGGCAGATCTAGAAGAAGAAATGGGAAAGGTTAAATGGGGAGGAATAAAGCTGGGAGAAGAAAAAATCTACTCGCTTACGTATGCGGATGACGTGGTGGTAATGGCAGAGGATGAAGGATGCATGAGGAGCATGGTGGAGAGGTTGGAAAGATACATGGATGGAAAAAGGTTGGAATTGAACGTGGCAAAGACAAAGATAGTAAGATTTAAAGAAGGCGGAGGAAGGTTGAGTAAGGTGAATTGGAGATGGAAGGGAAAGAAGATAGAAGAAGTGAAGGAGGTGAAATATCTGGGGTATGTATTACAAAGGAATGGAGGACAGGAAGCACATACATATAAGGGAAAGAGTAACAAAGGCAGCAGCAGTATCAGGGCAAGTATGGGGAATCGGAAAGAGAAGATTTGCGAGAAAATGGGAAAGAAGGATAGTGCTATTTGACAAATTAGTATGGACAGTGGCGAGTTATTGAGCGGAAATTTGGGGATGGAAGACGAGGGAGAAAATGGAAAGTCTTCACGAGAGACACTTGAAATGGATTTTAGGGATTGAAAGATGGACGCCAGGATACATGATAAGAGAGGAGGTACAGAGGGAGATGATGAAGAGCAGAGCAGGAAAAAGGGCATGGAAATTAGAGGAAAGACTATTAGAGGGAAGAGGTAGCGTGTTAGCTCAGAAATGTTTGTGGGAAATAAGGGAGAGTGCAAAGGGAGGTAGGGATATGTCAGGCTGGGAGATGGAGAGGAAATTATTTTTGGAAGAAAAGGGTTTAGATAGTAGGAAATTAGAAGAAGAAAGGGAAGAAAGGAGAATAGAGTACGAGGAAATAGAGAGAAGGGACAAGGAGATACAGAGAGAGGAAAGATGGAAAAAAATAAGGGAGTCAAAAAGCAACAAATGGTACGGGAGGATAAAGGGAGAGGGGATTTCAGGATATTTGAGGAAAGGATGGGGTGAGAGTAGATGGAAGAGAGTGTTAAGATTTAGATTAGGCAATGAAATAAAGGAGGGAAAATATTGGGAAAAGGAGGAAAAAGAAAATGCAGATTGTGTGAGAATGAGATAGAGTCTTGGGAGCATGTGTGGGAAAGATGTATTGAATGGAGTGAAAAAGGAGAGGAAACGTGACAAGAGGCTTACATGAGAATGCTTGGTGAAGACGGAGAAGGTGAGGAATGGATGAGAGAGGTAGAGAGGGAGAGAAAGATGAGAGAGATAGAGGGTATGAAAGAGGAGGATGAGGTGAAACGGAAGTCCGAAGGGGGGAAGGGAGGGGATGCGAGGGGGCGCGGAACTGCGAGAGAGAAGCGGCGAGCGAGCGAGGGGTGGCGAGCGAGCGAGGGGGGGAGCGAGCGAGGGGGGGAGCGAGCGAGGGGGGGAGCGAGCGAGCGAGCGGGAGATGGCGAGAGAGCGAGGGGGGAGTGGAGAGAGGTAGATTGCGAGTGATTAGCGAGGGTAGAAATGTAAAGGTTTGGGTACGTTCCTGAAAAAACGCCAGATTTGTAAGAGGTTTGGGCACGTTCCTCTAAAAACGCCTTGTAATCCCCGAAAGGAAACAATAAACATATATATGTCGTAGCCCGATAGCGAAATTAGTTATTTAGCTAAAAGCCTAGGCGTTTAGCTAAATGCCACCCGTTAGGCTAATCGACGACGATATAGTCCAATGGCCTGAAAAATTCAGCGTGTTAGACGACAAGTCGGCTTTTCGCCTAACGGCCTGGCGCGCTTTAGGCGATTAGAGAAG
>NW_011966733.1:0-13961 GCF_000949405.1 Vollenhovia emeryi | reverse complement strand
AACGAGCTCTGTAATGATGTAATGATGATACTTAAGACCTATTTGGATATTTACAAACAATAAAATAACGACGCATTTTCTAATATATTTATATTTCTCCTTTGTATACTAAAGGGTTATCCCGTAAATAAAGATTTATTATTATTAGTAAATAAATTGACAACGGATCGAGCCTCAAAACAAGCATGTCTCTAATCGCCTAAAGCGCGCCAGGCCGTTAGGCGAAAAGCCGACTTGTCGTCTAACAGGCTGAATTTTTCAGGCCATTGGACTATATCGTCGTCGATTAGCCTAACGGGTGACATTTAGCTAAACGCCTAGGCTTTTAGCTAAATAACTAATTTCGCTATCGGGCTACGACATATATATTGTGACGTTGCCGTCCCGCGTGCGCGTCCACCGGGTTCCTCCCTCAAGGCAACAGGCCGAGATTAGGGGAAACCGTGCCGCAGTCTCCAGAGAGGCGACCGTTATTCGGTAATTCCGACGTGATTGCTGATTATTTTGTTTTTTTTGTTCCTATGAATGCGAGCGTGGGAGTGCTGATGGACGCGAGGGCAGAGGAGAGAGGAGAGGCCCGGCTAACGGACAAATTCCGCGGCGAGCACGGTGGATGGGCTCGCGGATGGAGAGCGGGGCAGCGAGCCGGGAGGAAGGAGCCCAGGGCCCGGGACACTCTGCAAGAGGGGCGTCAGCGGGGGAGCCGCTGCGACGGCCCTATCAAGAGAAAGCCGCGAGAAAATTTGGCGATACCGCGGGCACCTGCGCCCGGCCCCGAAAATATCGCTGCCGGCGTTGTCGCGTGCCGTCGTGCGATTGGCCGCGGGGCACGCGCCTCGCGCGAGCCGCCGCGGGGGGGGGGGCGAACTATCAATCCGCGATCGCGGAAATTCGGAAGCAGCCTGTTGCCGACCTTGTACGAGTGAGGACCCCGGTCTGCCGCTGCCGTCGCTCTACCGCCGATTTGCGAGTGCCCGAGGGTCAGGACGAGCCGTTGCCGCCTGACGAACCCGGGAGAGCCGAGGGTGCCGGTGAGATTGTCCTCCGTCCGTTTCGCCCCGTGCGATTGCGTCCGGGCCCGGGTTGTTCTGTCGTCGCCGGGAAATTTTCGCGCTTGGTGTCGCCCGGGCTACGGCCCGTCGGCTTTAGATTTTCGTTGTGTGTCCCGGTCGCGGCGACAAGCAGCCGCGGTTCCCCGGAGCCTGCAGGGCACAGGTCTCAACTGTGTGTGTGAGTGAGTGTTTGAGTCGAGTCGCGCGTAGTGGGCCGATCTGGAGATTCGCGGTGCGAGGGTTGCGTCGCGCGAGATCACGCGGGGTACGCATGCCGCGGGAGTGTCGCGTGCATGCGTGGCGCGAGGGTACGTCGCCGTAGAGCCACGGTGATCGAAAAGGTGCGAACGGCTGTGTGAGTGACTGCGATACCCCGTGCCGCTTCCGCCGTTGTCGGTGGCGGGTTTCGTGCGGATGGCGCGTCCTAAGCGAGATCCCCTGCCGACCCGCGCGGCCGGCGCGGCCGGGAGAGAGCGAAAAGCTCGTCGTAGCTAGCCGTCGGGGAATGCCCGGCGTAAGATTGCACGTCGTTGTAAGGCGGGCCGATCCGTCGGCCCGGATACCCAGTCTCGCGGGCGAAGCGCCCCGGCCGAGTGTTGCGTGTGCGACGGTTTTCGTACCGTTCGCGAAGAAATAATTGTTGAATGCGTCCGTGTCTTCGGGTGGGGTTTATCGTGTACGCGGATCCTTCCTGCCGTCGGATGCGCGCCGGATTACGTAGAGTTTCGTACCAAATTACTCCCCTCGGTCTCGGGGCCAGTACGATTGTCACCGACAATGCCGCCCGTTACTGCGACCACATAACCGGCTGATTAACACCGCCTTGTAGTAAACCCGATTTTATTTATATTATTTTTCGAGTTTCTTTTCGTGTCCGTCTCTCTCTTCGTGTGTATCGTCCGTCGTGTGAATTCATTAAGTCCCGTAGCCTCTGGAATCTTTTGGTGTCAACCACCGCCCAGCCCCTCTACCGTTAGGCGAGCTAGCCTGCCCGTGACGAGGGCCGATACCGATCATTCGTGCAATTTAGCGAATATCGCGACGTGACGTGTGCAAGACCGCGTCTGGCGCCCAATCTTCGTTTTTCGCGTCGAGCCTTCGGCTTTCGGTACGGTACGCGCGGAGCTACCGAGATCCTGCTCCTTTCCGGCGCGTTATCCTTTCCCCCCCCCCTTGGTTTTTGACGACGACTCGATCCGTCCGCATCCCGCGCTTCTCGCTCCCGGCGACCACACTCCCCGTCGTCGGCGCGCACCTGCGACTAAGACCCGCGCGCGACAGCGAGAGCGGGACGGCAACACCCGTCCGTCCGCGTATAACGGGAGGGCGGCAGAAATTAAGAAGAGAGAAAACATCGTCGCAATATATATAAACCGTGGGCAGGGCAGTCCTCTTGATTCTTAAAGAAAGTCTTCTTTTAGAGCGATCCTCCACTAGGAGTTCCACCTCAGAGACTTCATCATCGCATGGAATTTTACTAAACCTAAAACAGAAAAACCACGCAGAAAACTTTTGAACAAAAATACAGGGTGTTTATATTTACACGGGCTCCGTTCCCTAACATTAAACTCTCTCAACAAAAAGAGCCAACCTATCTGCGTGAACCACCCTACATCTATGCTTAGGCGACTTCCGAATGCAGAAAACAACATCACTAAATTTCTTGACTATTAAGAAAGGACCTTCCCAACTGGACTGTAACTTGGAAGCCTTTCCTCTTTCTCTTTTTGGATTGAATAACCAAACCTTCTGTCCTTCCTGAAAAAGAATTTGTCTAACACCTTGATCATAGCGGCTTTTCATCCGTGAAGACTTAACCTCCATACGTTCCCTCACACTTGAATGGATTTGATCTAATTTTCCTTTTAAGTTTCCCAAAAAGCTTTCTTTTACCTGATCCTCCTTTCCACAGATAATTGGAGGACAACCCCGAAGAAGATCCAAAGGTAGCCTAAGATCACGACCATAGCATAATCCGAAGGAGACACTCCTGTAGTTTCGTGTTTTGAAGAACTATATGCCAGTAAATACATAGGAATCCAACGATCCCAATCTTTTTGATTGTCCGAAATACATTTTGCCAGAAAATCGAGAATCGTTCTATGTTGGCGTTCAACTTGTCCATCCGATTGCGGATGTAAAGGGGTAGTCCTAGTTTTCTTAATTTCAAGTAGAGTCATTATTTCTGAAAACAGCTTGGATTCAAAGTTTCTACCTTGATCAGTGTGTACTTCGCCTGGTATTCCGTGTCTAGAAACTATTTGAATAATAAAAACCTCAGCTACTGCCTTTGCTCTGATATTTTTAACAGGAAAAGCTTCCACCCATTTTGAAAAACAGTCAATAACAACAAGCAAATATCTGTTGCCTGCAGTGGAAGTAGGGAGAGGCCCAAGAACATCAATCTGTACTCTCTCGAACGGAGAATCTACATTATAAATTTGAAGTGACGACTTTCCTTTCCCTGTAGGTCCTCTCCTAGACACACAGACATGGCAGGATTTACACCAATTCTCCACATCTTGTTTGCAAGTGGCCCAATAAAACCGCTTTCGAATCTTTTTTAACGTCTTATTAACCCCGAAATGTCCCCCCGATGAAGAATCATGAGCTATTTCCAAAATCTCTTTAATTCGTTTGCGAGGAACAATTAACTGAAGAAAAACAGTTTTAAGATTCGGAGAATACCATTCCTTATAAAGAATCCCGTTTTTGAGAACCAGAGCCTCCCAGTACAGCCAATAAATTCGAGAAGAAACACTACTAGAATGTAACTCAGAACGCAGCGAGCGTTCCCTAGTTATTTTCCTCGGTAAAACAAAGCGATCTCCGGATCGTCTTTTTGATCCTTACGCCACTGATCTAAATTCTCTCCGTCAAGGATAATCCTGGAAATGGTTTTCTTGAACCCAACAACATTTCCTTCCTCCCGTTTTTTGCAATACGTTCAACCTAGAGATTCACAAGGGCGTCTAGAAAGTCCATCTGCATTCCCGTGTACCCGACCCTTTCGATAAAGAATTTCAAAGTCGTACTGTTGGAGCCTTTCTAACCAACGAGCGAGTTGTCCTTCCAAGTCCTTAAAGGACATAAGCCACCTCAGAGACACATGATCTGTACGAATCAAAAATCTTCGACCTTAGAGGTAATGACGGAAAAATTTCAATGAGTCTACCACCGCCAGAAGTTCGCGCCGCGTTACGCAATAATTTCTCTCAGATTTGTTAAGAACGCGACTAAAATAAGCAATAACCCTCTCAACTCCTTCAGACCTCTGTGAAAGAACAGCACCTATCCCAATGTTAGAAGCGTCCGTATCAAGGACAAACTCTCCATCCTGCTTTGGACAGGAGAGAACTAAAGAGAAAGATAATACCCCCTTCAATTTCTCAAAAGCACATTGACACTTTTCACTCCATTTGTACCTAACATGATCCCCTGTAAGCTCGTAAAGAGGTTTTGCCAAACTAGAAAAACCTCTGATAAATTTGCGATAGTAAGAGCAGAAACCAAGAAAACTTCGCAGCTGCTTCTTACTGTGGGGCTGAGGCCAATCTTTTACAGCGGAGATCTTCTCGGGATCCGTCGAAATGCCCTCAGAAGAAATGACATGTCCTAAATATTTAACACTTCTAGCAAAAAGAACAACTTCTTTGGATTAACACGAAGATTCACTTCTCGAATTCGAAGAAATACTTTTTTTAGATTGTGAAGCATCTGCTCAAAGGTCTTTCCAAAGATGATAACATCATCAAGATAAACGAAGCAAATCCTAGACAAGAAGTCTCCAAGGACCTCCTCCATTAGTCTTTCGAACGTGGCAGGAGCATTGCACAAGCCAAATGGCATGACTGTGAATTGCCAGAGTCCTTTTCCAATAGAGAAAGCAGTTTTCTCTTTATCCTGTGGACGAATTTTCACCTGCCAATAACCGCCTTTTAAATCGACGGTAGAAAACCAGGAATTTCCTGAAAGTTGATCCGAAATGTCATCGATCCTGGGTATGGGATAAGAGTATTTTCTTTGTTACCGCATTAATTTTCCGGTAATCCACACAAAATCTAATAGAACCATCTTTTTTTCTGACCATAACAGCGAGAGAGACCCAAGGACTATGAGACTCTTCAATAACCCCATGGCTTCTCATTTCTTCAATCACTCCATCAACTTCTTCTCGTAGATGGAGGGGAATCCGACGAGGATACTGCTTTATGGGAAGAGAATCTCCCACATCGATAGAATGTTGCACAACATCGCAGTTTCCTGCAACAACCTCTCCTGAAAAAGTGTCTTGAAAGTCAGTCAAGAACTCGACAAGAGCCTCAGACTGAGGTTGAGCCAATTCCCTCGAACTACTCTCAAAAAGTTCCTTCAGGAGAAGAGGAGCCTCCCTCGAAAGGCTGGTCACACGGGAGCACGATATTGGATTCTGTCCTGAAAAATGATTAAAACCTAAAGCTGTCTCAAGAATGTCCTTAAAATTAGTCTCCTTGAGAAAATCTATCCCTAGCAGGCATTCGTCAACGATATCAACGACACATACATCGGAATTATAGTTGAAACCTGCCCTAAACAAACTTTCACTAAAACCTTACATTTTACAGGGACCCTTTCCCCTGTAGGGTACCAAAGATTCGGGTCTTCAACTTGAAGTAAATCCTTTTCCTTCGAGATCATACTCGTATTAACGATAGAAACGTCGGAGCCCGTGTCTATTCTGAAGACACAACTCTTTCCATCTAATTTCCCCTGATAACGAAAATTACTTACACCTAATTCTACACTATTCACAATCTTCTTCAAATTAACCTTTCTTGGGGAATTTCCCGGAAAAGTTGACCTCCCCCCATTGAGGTCAACTAGTCCTCGTTTTCCTTCGCAACAGGACACTCCGAGCGGAAATGCCCGACTTTCCCGCAGGACCAACACTCGCGTCCGTAGGCGGATTTCTTTTCGCGCCAACCTTCCCCTCGAGCGTTCCCTTCCTTTTCTTTCATTGAGGACTTTTTGCCGCTCCCGTTCTCCAACCTTTCCTCTGTAGCTTTCCTTTTTTTATTAGCAACGCTCCCATAAAAATTCCCTTTTCCCCTTTCGAAACTTCCCCCTTGAATTATTTTAATCACTTTCGCTCTTTCAATCGCGATTTTTAAAGAAGAGACTCCCTCTAACTGGAGAGTCCGCTTCATAAATCCGTCTGTAAGCGCAGCGATAAATTGCACGCAGGCTATCTTATCGCGCACGGCGCATTATATAAGGGCATACGCAAACTGTGCGAGCCTTTCCAATTCCGACCCCAGAGTGGCCACATCCTCTCCGAATTTTTGCCTTCGGTTCGCGAATTGAGAATAATAAGACTGTTGCGAGTGTGCCTCAACGAAACGCAATTCGAGTTTCAATATTAAATCTGCGAACTCCAAATTCTCGAAATCCGGCACAGTCTCCAAAACGGAGCGCACTTTTCCCCTTAAACTTGCGGCGAGGGCGACGGTTTTCGTCGCTCCATTGATTCGCGCGCGCGACCAAATTAAATTGTGCGAGGAACTCGCGGAACGACACCGTCCCGTCGAAGGTGTCGGGCTTCAATTTGTAGCCCAACATCGCGCGCGCGTCGCCCTCACCCGCGGAAGGACATCCCGCACTCACGCGCCCCGAATCCGCGCCCCCAAGAAGTCTATTTTCGGAGCGACTTAGCTGTTCTTTGAGAATGCGTAGCTCCTCGTCACGGGAACGCAACGCCACCGCGAAGTCCTGATCCCAGCGCGTCTGCTCCTCGCGCATCTGGCGGATCTCTGCATCACCGCCGCAATTTCCATGCTGTGTGTCGGCTCGCTCGTTGGCGGCGTTTCCATGCGGCGTCTTTTCCTGGTGGCGTAGGCCGTCCTCGCTCTCCGCCGCTCGTCCGATCCCGGACGAGCCCCCAAAATGTTACGTCCGACTCCGCCGTCCACACAACACTTCGCGCACTCGCGTGCTCGTCGGCTCGACTCTTGCTCGCGGCGTACGTTACCGGGCCGCGAAGAAATCAACAAGGATTGGAAATCAACAAGAAAACTTTATTCGGTAATGAACACACGTCTGTTCTCTCGAAGAGCTCTGAGACAAAATCAGAAAATCAATAAACAGTCGCGCATCGGTCCTTCGTGACCGATCTTTTAATCCGCCGCGACTTCAGCCCGCGGCTGGCGCGCATTCTCAGGGCGTCGCATCCGAGCACGGGCGTAACAGTATTTTACAGTTTAATAACGGAGTTATATCAAAGTCGGAATTCACTCCGCAGATCGGACGGAGGTCCGAAGCGTCCTCCCGCACTTAAAATTTTCCTAACCTCAAAATCGCAATTTTAAATGCTCATCTGAAGGGAGTACCCCGGGAGGGGGGGTACCACCATGCAACTCAGAAAAATTTATACTTTCATATGAGCCAACTATCTCATATTAGGCTACTATCTCATATTAGGAGAAAGTCGTCTTTTTGCAAAATAACAGACCGCAATCGGATCAGTACGAGAGAGAGAGAGTAACTATAAAAACGCAAATTAATCGGTCGCGACAATAACTGGCAGACCTAACCAACAATTATTCTTAAATAACGCTCAAAAAAGCCACACACTATCGGGGCGTAAGCAAGCCCATCAACTACCTTTAATTAGACACAATAAGTGTCATTGATTGTGCGCGACGGGGGAACATAACCCCACCTGTCATTCGCGTTATCAGACGCCACACTAATATATTTAAAAATAATAATACTACCACACGAGAGAAAACAGACTCAAAAACGCGTAAACCGCCCACCAGAACTCGCTCATAGTCGAACGCTCTCACATAATATAGGTAGCCCGCGAATGAACGGCAGGGAGACCTAACCTCCGTACGTCACATCGCTGCAACAATCTTATTAGCCGAAGACCTTATACGCGGAAGACGCGTTCGACAGAAATTAATTTCCCACAGACTCAGAGCTAATCGAAACGTTTATAAACGCAGCAAAAGCAATCCACCCCCCCCTGATGAAAATTGAAAGCTTCTCGCAGCGTCAAAGAAGCGTAAATGAAGAGATTTAACGCTTCTTAGACACTCCAATGACTTTCCATTGACTCTTTGCGGTTTCGAATACCCATACACGTTCCTCGAACGCTCTCTGAAAGCTCCGTAAAGCATGTATGGAACTTCACGATACACTTCTCGCACACTTCATTGATTAACACTTCGACAACGCTTCCAAAACGTTCCGTAAAGTGTGTATGGAGCTTTCCGATACACTTCTCGCACACTTCTGTTACGTCTGGGTAATATAGATTATCGACCGAGACTTCGTAACTGGACAAATCAATGTAATTATTAAATCTTGTAAATTCAAATCCTTCCCTAGTTTTCAGTCACCCTGCGTTCACCGGGTTTACTGGGGATTAGGGGGTTAGTGATCCGTCGTCTAAACCAGATACAGTAATTGCATAAGTATTCACTCACCAAAATTAGTATGGTCTTATTCTCTGTATAATATATATATTTTATTGCGAAATACTTTCCACTCCTCCCTACGGGAGAGAAATCGTGTCTCCTGTTTTCCTTACAGTAAGTTAGAATCTAGTGAATTAATAATACTTTGAAGTTCGATAAGGTCGGCGCACGTCTTGAAGGTAAAAAAGTAGAAGAGTAACTGCGCTTGGCGACGAAGACGAAGTGGTCTTGTCGGGGTATGGCGGGGGTGTTAGGGGAAATCTCGTCTCTTTGTTCCTTGGGGTGACGATCGTGGTCATCCTCTATTGTTTATTGGAGATTAGCGAGTTGGTAGAGATAAATAGCCGCCGGTGCTGTTTGAGTGGAGCTTCCTTCATCAGTCTTAGCTTATAATGCCTTCTCATAAAATATTACAATTGTGCCCTTTTACATTTAGCGGTACACATTTAAATATTAACTTGCGTTTTAATTTAGGCAATAATTTGTTACAGTAATAGTTAATGCATAAACCCGGAAAAGGGTTCGAATTAATAAGGTTTGTGAATTATATTATAATGTCGTTTTGTAGAGCACTCGCTAGTACGGCGAGCCTTTATCGTCATTGCTTGCATTCCGCGAGAGATAGGAGCACTTACTGCGCTTCAAAGCGGCGTAGCAGGATTTCTTTCGCTACAAGTATTATTAATTCTTACATCTGTAGCCCTTATAATTAATTTCTTACTTCTAATAATATTTTAATGAATAGTTAAAATCGAATAATAATAAAATGATCCTTCAAACTTGCTCTGTTAGAATTAGATGGACTCGCACAAGTTCCTTTTGGTAAGAAAAGAAAATTGAATTCATTCAGACGTCACACTTCATTGATTAACACTTCGACAACGCTTCCAAAACGTTCCGTAAAGAGTGTATGGAGCTTTCCAATAGACTTCTCGCACACTTCACTGATTGACACTTCGTCTACGCTTCCTAAACATTTCGTAAAGAGTGTATGGAGCTTTCCAATACACTTCTAGCACACTTCACTGATTTACACTTTGTCTACGCTTCCTAAACGCTTCACAAAGAATATACAGAGTATTTCGTTACGCTTCATGCACATTTCTAGGATAAAACTTAAAAATTTTTCATTTACACTTTTTAAAAAATATTTTTATAACTTGCGCAAAACTTTTCGTAACGTTTCTTTCAAATTAAAAGCTTTACAGATCAAGAGACATGGTGGTGTCTCGCGCCAAGTGCACGCGCAGTGCGAAACCGCACCGTGTATGGTATACTAACGCGAGTCAGCCAGTTGCGAGTACCCGAGATTTTACAAACGCTCATAATTTATAATAATAAAACAAATCGTGGCATAAATATAATACTTCAGGAAATAATTTAAAAGACTTGTTCAAACTGTAATAAAAAAAGTTGAAAATAATTTAAAAACTTTATAAAAAATAAGGAACAAATTTTGTTTGTTATTTCATACTTTCTATATAACATGCCATGTTGTGAAAACATTTTATGAATTTTACTTTTATCTCATTCTGTCACTCTGCTTTTTTCGAAAACTATGCATTACTGTACTGCTAAAAAATGGGTTTGAGGAAAAGTTTATAGGACTTTACATTGAGTTAAAAAACTTAAGTAATCAAAAGTGAAAGTAATATTATCTTTATTAATATTACATTATATGATTCATTTCAGTATACAGACAATAATTGAATCGAGTGCTATGTGACACAATGACGTATATACCTATACCTTTTTAAAAAAAGGTAAAAAAAACACCAAGTATAAGCTCCAACGACCGAATATATTTTGTTACTCTATCTTTTTTGCATCTCTACAAAAATATCTTCACTACAAAACTATCTTCTCTACAAAAGTAATGATATCATCAAATGGCGCCAACTAAACTAAATAGTTTTAAACGTGGTGGAGCGATGATTGGAGTGGGGGCATGCCCGCCGGCTGGGCGCCCACGGACGCCCGTTGCCCGCAGTTTAGACAATTAAATACAAATAAATATTTTATTTTAAATTACAAAAACTTGGCGCTGCTCAACCGAATTTTAATTGCCCCCTCTCTCCTTCCACTATTCCTTCGCCCCACTCCTTTACAAGTATGAATCCAAGTGCGTGCGCGTGTACGTGCGTTCGTGCGTGCGCGCGCGTGTGTGTGTGTGTGTGTGTGGGTGTGATGTGCTCCTCTCTCCCTCTCTCTCTCGCTAGCGGGCGCGCGTTATATATTTTTGCATGCATATTGGTATGCGCGCGCGCGCGCGCGCGTGTGTGTGTGTGTGTGTGTGTGTGGTGTACGCCTCTCTCTCTCTTTCTCTCTAGCGTTCGCGCGTTATATATTTTTGCATGTATATTTGTATGCGTATGTGTGTGTGTGTGTGTGTGTGTGTGGTGTGCGTACTTTACAATTCTACACAGTTCTGTATAACTTTATAGATTTAGACAATGTTTTAGATGAAACAAATTGTAATGTCAAAAATTGCTTATTTATAATTGTGTACAATTGTATGTGTGTGGTGTGCGCCTCTCTCTCTCTCTCTCTCTAGCGTGCGCGCGATATATTTTTGTATGTATATTTGTATGCTTATGTAGGGTTAAGGCATATATTGTTATGTTTGTATATATGGTAAATATGCAGAATAGGTTACACCTCACCGATTTCCTCGCCACTTAGATATATTATAGGGGAGAGTTTTCTGAGTAATTCCCCGCAAGAATCAAGTGGGGGACGGCATTGGTTTAGGAGACATAACAAATTGAAAACTAAAAATTTTAATACTTTTTCTTAGTAATTTTTATTAAAATGCCTGTGTAGCTACCTTTAAAATCATAAACAAACTACCGTTTTCATTTACAAGGTCACACCTGCCCCCTCCCGCACCAATCGGTACGGGTTGAACACACACACGCGCGCGCGCGCACGCTTAATTCTTCTCGCGGCGCAGACTGACCGAGCAAGCGAGATCCACTCTACACCTCAGACATGGTTTGGTATTAAGATTTAGTCTTTCCCGAAAGTGATCGAGAGAATGTCCGTATAGCAACAAGGAGAACGATACAGTGTTAATCACGCGATGTATGATTAGACAAAAGCACTTTATTAAGTGGCTCGATGAGATCACCACTACAGGTACACGAAAAGGATGCAGGCGGATACAACGTGTTCACGCCGTGCGCTCTCGAACAGTACAGTAAGATCAGTAGTGCGCGCGCAGAGACAAAAGAAAAGGTTACGCGCTTGGCAACACGCGAGTACAGAACGACATTAGGGCGCACTCATAATAACGCATATCGGACTAAACGAAAACTAAAAATAAACACGCAGAATTTCAATCTTAACACTCCCACTATTCAAGTGTTTCATTTTGTGTACCTTTTAACATGTTGTGATTGCACTTATTCCGATCATTTTTAACAATATTTTAAGTCTTTCTCCACATAGGGCTTTAGTTAAGAAGTCAGCACATTGCTCATTCGTACTAACATATTTTACAGTCAAGTCGCCAGAGATAAATCTCTCTCTTATGTAGTGATATCGAATGTCGACGTGTTTAGTCCTCTTATGAAACTCCGGGTTCTTTATTAGCTTAATCGCACTTTGATTGTCCACAAGTAAGACTGATGGTTGGTCACATCGACAATCGATATCCCCTAACAATCGACGCAGCCAAACTAACTCTCTGCTAGCCATACTAGCCGCAACATATTCCGCTTCGGTTGTGCTTAAGGAAACCATGCTTTGACGCTGCGATGTCCATGACACGGCTCCTCCTGAGATCACGAAGATATAGCCAGTGGTAGATCGCCTGGTTGCGGTATCTCCCGCGTAATCTGCATCTGAGTAACCTGTCAAGGTTATGTTATCATTACGACCCTGGTATCTGATTCCAAGATCCGTCGTTCCGCACAAATAGCGAAAGACCCTCTTTACAGCACGCCAATGTTCGTCTGATGGACATGATAAAAACCTACTTAAGAAATTAACAATGTATGCTAAATCTGGGCGTGTTAACTGCACAAGGAACATTAACGACCCTATCGCTTCACGATATGGAAAATTAACAGTGTCGTTGTCACTTGTATTACTTAATGATGCAATAGAATGTGGATCCGCGGGCGTACACACTGATCTCGCATCAATCATGCCAAATCGAGTGAGGATGCGCTCGATGTAGCGATGTTGGTGGATAAAAATTATTCTCTTCCCTCGGTCACGTTTAATTTGCATGCCGGCGAATGAGCTCGGGCTTCCTTCAGTAATTTCAAAAGAGTTTCTAAGCGCATCGAGCACTTCATCGAGCGCCTCCTTCGACTCGGCAAGCAATAGTCCGTCATCCACATATAGAGCTAGAAAAACAGAGACATTCTTAAAACATCCTTTATATACGCATGAGTCCGCATTACTTGGTACAAGACTAAAAGTTTTCAAGAAGGAATCGAACTTATAGTTCCACTGCCGTGAGGCCTGCTTAAGACCATATAACGATCTTTGTAATCGACACACTTGACCTTTACTTGCGTTGATACCTTCCGGTACGTCCATATAAATCTCCTCGTGGAGATCACCGTGCAGGAACGCAGTTTTTACGTCAAATTGCTCCACTTCGAGATCACGTTCCGCTGCCATGGTCAGAAGGGTTCGTATTGATTCGTATCGAACCACCGGTGAGAAGACCTCCTCGTAGTCGATACCAGGTTTCTGCGTGAACCCCTTTGCACACAGTCGAGCCTTGTAGCGCCAATTATCTTCGGGTGATGTCCCTTTTATCTTGAACACCCATTTGCAGCCTATGGTCGACTTGTTTTTGGGTAAAGACGTTAACTTCCAGGTACCATTTTTGTCGTGTGCGCCGAGCTCATCGTCGATCGCTCTAGTCCATTTCTCAGCATCTTCTCCTGAGGTTGCTTCTTTAAAAGTCATCGGTTCTTTCACTTCCATCAGATTAGCCTCGTATCTTTCAGTCTTCTTGATTTTGCTTCTGTCTCTTAAATGACGGTTTTGCATTACATCTTCTGATTCTCTTCTTCCGGATTCTCGTCATCGATGATTCCTTCCGACTCTCCTACTGGTGGTAAATTCTCAATCGCTCGTCGGTCCTTCTGTGATGGATTGTTCTCAAAAGGAAGTGATATTTCGTCATTTGTTAGCGAAATCTCCATGTCTCGAGATTCATTGAAGCTGACATCCCTGGACACAGTTATCTTACCAGTATGTGGATTATATGTATAGCCGGTAGTTTGATGATTCATGATCATAACCAACAAATATTAACTTTACGGATTTTCTATCCCATTTAGTTCTCTGTTCCTTGGGAACATGCGCAAAAACTTCAGAGCCAAATATCTTAGCATGTCCCAGGTCTGGTTTCTTACCCATCCAGAGTTCGTATGGTGTAGTGCCTTTTGTACGAGTTGTTGGCGTTCGATTCAACACGTATGCG
>NW_011966732.1:20461-26946 GCF_000949405.1 Vollenhovia emeryi | reverse complement strand
ATCAGGATCGGCCACGAGATGAACTATCTCGGGTTGATCCTCGACGACCGATGGAGCTTTGCGAGCCACCTTGCCAGAGCCGCAAGCAGGGCGGAAGTGAGGGCGGCCAAGCTTGGCCGGCTCCTCCCCAACCTTGGCGGCCCGGACGGCAAGGTGCGTCGGCTGTACGCCAATACGGTTGAGTCCGTGGCGCTCTACGGGGCTCCAGTTTGGGCCCCAAAACTCGCGGCATCGCGGCGCGCGCGCGCTCAGATAACGCGTGCGTTTCGCCCGATAGCCGCGAGGATCTGTAGGGCGTACCGGACCGTGGCGTACAACGCGGCGGCGGTGATCGCTGGTTTCCCCCCGATGGAGTACGCGGCGGAGGAACGTAGTAACATGTTCCTCGAAAGCCGCGACTCCGAGGGGAGACCCATAAGATGGTCAGCGACTCACCGTGCTCGGCAGAGACTCCGGCACCGGCGACGCACAATCGCCATGTGGCGAGAGGCGCTCTTAGTCTCGGGGAACAACACCCCGGGGCTGCGCGTCGTCGGGGCAATCGGGCCCCTCCTTGACCAGTGGGTCGACAAAGGATGGGGTGGGCTGTCCTTCCGGATGACCCAGGTGATGACGGGGCATGGCTGCTTCGGACATTTCCTGGGTCGGATCGGAAAGGAGCAAGACTCCCGCTGCCACCATTGCAGCGCGGCGGACGACACCGCCCAACACACGTTGGGCGAGTGTCCGGCGTGGGCGGACGAGCGCCATATACGTGGAAATATTGTCGTCAGCAGATGATATGATAAACTGCGTTATGTCCGGAAAAGAAATCGGCGCGTAGTACTAATGTGGAAAGAAACGGTATATAGATTCACGATTTTCGAAAAAGATTTAAGATTCACATGTTGGGCTACCTACACCTTGACTTGTGACCCACATTGGCGTGTTACCATATATTGTTTCGTTTTCGATAGGGGTCTTACTTGAAAGTTACTTGTTATTTATTAAATTGTTTTTAAAAAAAACATTGACAATTTCGCACGAACTCCTGCTGTGGGCTCGCATTGGCCGTTTCTCCTTACCTTCTCCTACCTTTAATAAAATCATATTTTAAAGTATTGTTTATTGTGAATAGAATTTGAGTTTAATGAAAATGTAAAAATTTTTTAGCTTGAAAGATTAAGTCGGAATGCGGCGTTGTCACGTTCCGTCGTCGATATCGCGTCAATTGATGATCATACGCTTTCTTAATAATAATTGCAAAACGAGCAAGCAAATCGTTTTAAAACTTCGCAGAAAACTTTTACATGTTTGAAAAACATGATACAAAAAATATAATTTTTAGCATTGGTTTTAATAGTTTTTGAATGATTTATTATTTGTCTCAGTTCCCGTAAGACCCTATGTTAAAATAGCAATATTAAATAATTAGTAACAATTGTAAACGAGCAAATAAAAAGAGTTTCATACTGCAACTCTCGTATAATTTCTAGATTTCTAAACTGTTGTTCTTGAAACATATGGTCGAACGTTATCATGAAGCAGTAATAACTCCACGTCTATTGAGCTGGCATTATTAATTATTCGTTCTTGAAACCTGTACGGTGATTCTGTGACTTGCTATCGATGGTTTTCGGTATCGTTAACCAACTTATGAAAGCTGCGCTTTTAACGTCTTTGCTGTCGCTAGTTAATTTCGATACCGAAAAACATCGATAGCAAGTTACAGAATCCCGGTACTGGTAAAATCATTAATGCCGGAAAATACTGTTCTCAGATGGAGGAAATGCACCAGCAATTACGCTTTAAGCAACCTGCATATTGCTTTATGATAACGCTCGACCACATGTAAAGGACGAGGGGTGAGAGGCAAGGGGCGAGAGCCGAGCGTCGAGCGGCGAACGACGCGCGGCGAGGGGCGAGCGATGAGGGGCGAGCGGGGAGTGTATACTGAAGCTCGCCGCTCGCTGCGTGACAACTTTTTTTCGGCGCGTCGCTCCACTTCTCGCTATTAGATGATGCCCCACCGTTGCCTGCCGAGTCCGGCCTGCCGCCTTCTACGCTCTCATTCGCTCAGACATTAAAATTAATTTCTCGATAACTATTGCGAATTTTGCAAAATGGTATAGGACTTTTCTATTCAGTTTGCCCCGGTCTATCTGCCATTTACGGGTGATATGGGTATTAGGAGACACCCTGTATAATAGACTGCCCGACCGAAAAATTTTTTTTCGATTTTTGCACGAGACTGGCCGGAAAATGATTCTTTGTTTAATTATAAGCAACTTTTCAGAACATACTTGGGGTCTAAAATGACGTTTAACCGTTCCTAAAATCGTTTGAAGTTTTTTTGTCAGGTCAAAATCACGAGACTTCATATGCGTACTAATAACTCATCTTTTCGCATTGAAAACGTATTCCTACAGCAAAATGAGGTGCTTGACTTTGAAAGAGGATGAAAAGAGCTACATTTTCGTGTAAGTTAAAACAAGATGCGGTCAATAGTTTTCGAGTTATAGTCGATTCCATGTCAATTTTCGACGATTTTTTCGCCTTTTTTGGACTTTCGGCCCTCATATCTCCCTTAAGCAGCGCCGCTACGGCAAAAAGTTGCTGAGGGATTCGAAAGAGGACGAAAAGAGCTACATTTTCGTGTAAGTTAAAACAAGATGCGGTCAATAGTTTTCGAGTTATAATCGATTACATAACACAAGTGATTTTGTGAACATGTTATTTACCAAGAATTAGATAGAATTAAATTGATTTTGCAATTAAAAATCACTTTTAATTATAATTGAAAAGCATAAAACACTACTTTTAATGTATTTATTTTATTTGTTCATAATAAAGTAATTAATTTGTCCCATCTCTGAAAATACATTATCATTGTTTTCTTATACATACCAATCATTTGAACGTACGCCATATTCTTTTCGTTTAAAAGACAATAACAAAGTATAATGTAATATAATACAACGGTATACTATGCACAAAATATTTGATTTTGACGTTGATAAATTATGTATTTCGAAATATTGGCACAGAAAATAATTTTTTTGTTAATTTAATTGGATTTAAAATGCAACACAAATTGTAAATATAAGTAAAATTAAAGGAAATATGTCATTGACAAACGATCGTGAAAGTATGCTGGATACAAAGAAAGTGACATCAACGTACTGATACAAGTATCGTTTAGTGATTGGTTAGAATAACTCGCTGACTCGCAGGACAGCCGAATTTATTTACGTAAACACATCGCTTGTCGATTGTTTTTCCATCTCCTTGCGACGATGCCACCGACAAGTCGCTACGTGGCACCGCTATAATTTTCTGTGCCGTTTCAAAACATCGCAACTTCGAGCAGCGGCGGCATAGACTACACGGCGGCGTTTTCGCTTTCGTTAAAACATCTTACGTGCATGCTTACATCTCAAACTTAAACTCCGAACTCTCGCATTCCTACAGTGATGAATGCTGATGCTTTTCAAAAGGTATATGAATGCTTGAAGGTAAGCAATTATGAAAAAAACGTCCAAAATTGACATGGAATCGATTATAACTCGAAAACTATTGACTGCATCTTGTTTTAACTTACACGAGAATGTAGCTCTTTTCATCCTCTTTCGAATCCCTCAGCAACTTTTTGCCGTAGCGGCGCTCCTTAGTCCCAGTCTACAATAGATGATTTAAGCCCTAAGCTTTAAGAAATTGGCCAATCACGGTCAAGTATGAGTAGAATGCGCGACTGTGATTAGTCAATTTCTTAAGGCTTAAGGCTTAAATCTCTATTGTAGACTGGGACTTAAGGGTGATATGAGGGTCGAAAGTCCAAAAAAGGTGAAAAAATCGTCGAAAATTGACATGGAATCGACTATAACTCGAAAACTATTGACCGCATCTTATTTTAACTTACACGAAAATGTAGTTCTTTTCATCCTCTTTCGAAGTCAAGGACATTATTTTGCTGTAGGAACACGTTTTCAATGCGAAAAGATGAGTTATTAGTACGTATGTGAAGTCTCGTCATTTTGGCCTGACAAAAAAACTTCAAACGATTTTAGGAACGGTTAAACGTCATTTTAGACCCCAAGTATGTTCTGGAAAGTTGCTTATAATTAAACAAAGAATCATTTTCCGGCCATTCTCGTTGAAAATTTTTTTGACTGGTCAATCTAATATACATACTATCCATAGGAGTTGTGTGCTTTATTTTCATTTCTCCCTATAATAAACGCTTCATATTTTACATTTTCTTTCCCTACCTCTCCCATCATTTTTAATACATTTCCTACCTCTTTTCACATCCATTCCTCTCTCACCATTCACACCCACATGCATACCTCTTATTATTATATTGTTTCTCTTCTCTCTTCTCTCTTCTCTCTTCTATCTGCTTCATCTCTTTGATTTCCTGCCTCAATGCCTCTATTTCCTCTCTTCTCTTTTCCACTTTCCCTTTTGTACTCCTCGAATTCTTTTCTGACCTTCTCTAATTCTTTTCTTACCTTCTCTGATTCTTTTTTTAATTCATCTACTATCTCTCCTCTAAATTCTTCTAGCAATTCTTTCATTCATTTGTTTTATCGTCTCTTTTTCCATTTTATCCGATTTATTTCTCTGACCTTCACTTGTCTCTCCGGTTTCTATTTTATCCTTTTTGTTTCTTTTCTTTTTCTTATTTCCCTTTGTCCACTTACTGTCTTTTTCCTCCTCGCTTCCTGTCCCGCTGCTCTCTCTGCCTCTCTTCGCTATCCACGACGCTACGCTTGTGCACGCGCTAGCACTCGAACTTCTCTCTCTCCTTAGCGCTTCTGCTTTCGTTGGTCTCCCCCTTCTTCCCACTGCTCTCCCCCTATCCTCCTCTTTCTCTGGTCTCTCGTTCAACTCGCTCTTCCTATCACTCTCCTCGCTCCTTTGTCCCTCTTCCATATACACCCGCAGGTACCTTCGCTTTCCGTTAGATGCCGGCACTCGCCTGTCTCTCCAGCCAGTATTCCGTCCCGCTTGTCACTTTCCTCCTTCTAGGTTAGGATGCTTCAGCCTTTCTTTCCTTCCTTTTTGGCCCAGATAATTATAAATCCCTTGGAAAATTACATCCACCTGAACTGGCAGATAATTAGCTTGCCTCGACTCTGAAAACAAATTCGCCCGAGGGCATAAGGCAGCAGTATACAGCTCACTATTACCGGATCGCACAGTAACACGTCTCACTATACTCACTATACTTAATATCACCCTTTTGGTAAAGCTCTCGGACAAAGTAAAAACGAACTTCTATATGTTTAGATCTTTTGTGGAATTCGGGGTTCTTTATAAGTTTAATTGCACTTGCGTTATCGACGAAAAGAACAGGTATTCCTCTAGTTCCACCGATTTCAGACGATAGTCTTTTAAGCCATACCAGCTCTTTTGCACCCTCGCTTGCAGCAACAAATTCGGCCTCAGTAGTCGAAAGAGAAACCGATTTCTGCAATTGGGAAGTCCATGATACTGCTGTACTATTAATAAGTGAGACGAAGCCATTTGTTGAACGTCGTGTCGTGGCGTCTCCTGCAAAGTCTGCGTCGGAATACGCATGTAGTCCGTTCCCAGTAGAAGTGTAGAGAAGACCCAAATCAGAGGTACCGCGTAGGTACCGGAAGATGCGTTTAACGGAGATCCAGTCGGATGTAGTAGGTTCAGCCATTGATCGAGCAGCCCTTGATACAGAGTATGTCAAATCTGGACGGGAAGCGCAAGCCAAATATAATAAAGAGCCCACTGCTGAACGATATGGAATGGAGCTGTCGAGAGCACCGTTGGGCGATTTGTCCGCTTGTAGATTATCAGCAGGTGTTTTTATCGAATTGCAGTCAGCCATGCCGAAACGTTCCAAAATCTTCTCAACGTATGCCCGCTGTGAAACGAAGAGTCCAGACTTACGTTGCTCGATTTGCATTCCCAAGAACGAATCGAGAGAACCTGTCGTAATTTTGAACTCTGAAGTCAGCAATCTCAAAAATGAGTCGATTGTATCTTGTGTGGACCCCGCGATAAGACCGTCATCAACATAGATTGCGATTAGTAGTTTTTCTTCTCCGTTTTGTCGAATGTAGATGCATGGGTCTGCCGTTGAACGTGTGAATCCATTCTTCTTCTAGTACAGTAAAATAGTATCAAAAAATACCGAATATCTACAAAACGGATAGAAAAGCCAATTTTTTTTAGGGTGAGTAGAAGGTCATAGGAGATGTTCAAATTCACAAAGTTCCAATAAAATTTCCCTGTGCGTCGGCGGCCATCTTGAAAATAGTAGTAAGTTTGAATATCTCAGCTTCTATTGGTCGAATGTTTTCTTTTTTTTTTAGTTTTGTAGGGAAAAATATTTGCTACAACTTTTGTTTGAAAAATTTTTTAATAGCTGTCAAGGAAAAAGAGTTACAATCAAAAAAGTACCGTCAATTAGGGGTTGAACATATTTCTTGACAATTATATTGTCCCCTGTTGGTTTTAGCAAAAAA
>NW_011966732.1:12473-20114 GCF_000949405.1 Vollenhovia emeryi | reverse complement strand
TTTTTTTGTGGGAAAAATTCGCGGTTTTATTGTGAATTGTCGTACATTAAAACTTTTCCGCACCACCAATGAGGTAGAGTTTTAGGTGCATTTTTTACGTGATAAACGGTCACCAGTAGTTATAATCCACTAACCACGGGCCTGAAAAAGTGCCTCTTTCGTTCTATGACAATATGATAACAATGTATGACATTCGACAGTCAACAGTCGACAGTCGTATTATATTATTTTCGGTCAGTCGGGAACTGTATCTCGAGCGTTACGAAGTGAAATTTCACGAAAATGAGCGAGTGTTTTATTTGTGGGAAAGCGCTGAGCGACGGGGAAATTACTGTCGCTCAAAAAAGAGGTGTGAAAACTTTACATTTGTTTGCTATTAAGAGGGGTGACGAGGAACATGCGCGCATGCTGGAGAACGTAGATAACATTACAGTGCACGTGCCCTGTCGAAAAGCGTACATCAACGAGAGAATGGTTGCAGCGGCTATTCGTCGTCGGAACAAGTGTGCTCTCTCGACCTCAGGATCATCTCCATCTTCTCCGTCTACGCAATCTTCGAATCATCCGCCGGCATTCGATTTTGAAAAACGGTGCCTTTTCTGTGCCGAAGTAATTGATGAGGTATTTATAAAACAGCAAAAATCATTGCCCGTTAACAGACGAAGAAAAATTTGTGAAGTGAAAAATAATTCCATACGAGATACAATTTTCAAGCATTTGAATGATCGCAAAGATGATTTTGCCCTGGGCGTAATGAACCGTATCCGTCCGATTTCGGATTTGACTGTGGTTAAAGCACGATATCACTACGATTGCTATCGTTGTTTTACTTTTCCGGTCAAAGAAAATAAAAATACGTTGAAAGATATTAATACAGCCATGGAATGTATTTACTCTTTTCTTGCGGTAAATTCAGACGAATGCCAATTTACGATCAGTGAATTGATGAGCAAAATCGAAGGAGATTATCACCCAGATTCTCGTACGGTTAAAGCGCGATTGAAGCAAAAATACGAAGATGACATATTGATTTTCGAAATAAACCGGCGCGAGTCTGTCGTTTGCTTTCGGAATACTGGTCATAAGTTGCTCGCCGAAGACTGGTATCGAAATAAAAATCCAAATCCAGAAGATGAAAAATTACGCGTAATTCGAGAAGCTGCTGCCATTATTGTTGAAGATGTACGTTCACGAGTTTATGATACAAAAAATTATCCCCCTCCAGATAAATTGATGGAAAATGTTGATGACGTTGTTCCTGAAACTCTTCGCGTTTTTCTTTTAGAAGTGATTGAAAAAAACAAACGTGGTGACTCCAAGACGTGGAAAAGAAAGTGCACATCGATTGCACATTCAATTATATCTGCCATTCGTCCTCGATCGTTTGTTTCATCAATACTTCTTGGTATCGGTGTCTTCTTGTACAAAAAATTTGCCTCTCGAAATTTGATCGACATTCTATCGTCGTTGGGTTTTTCAGCTTCTTACAGCGAAATTTGCGTGTTCGAAGCAGCTTGTGTCACACGTTCCCCGCGCGAACCTTTGCCATCTGCCTTCTCTCAGTTCGTATTCGATAACGCAGATTTTAATATCAATACCCTTGATGGACATGGCACTTTTCATGTGATGGGCGGAATTCATTGCTTAACCCCTTTCAACGCCATCAAACCTGACACTGCGATGAAACGTACCTTCAGTAAAAAGAATTACGCTTCTATTGAAGAGTAATTGCAGTCATTCGGAGTAATTGCAATAGCTACGTACGAGGCAGCAAAATCTCAAGGTCTTCAAACGCTGAAAGTTGCCGATATGATGAGCTCTTGTGGAAATGAGTAAGACATTATGCCAACGCCAACCGACATGGTATGGTTGTATGGAAAATGGGCCAACGTTGACAATGTTCCAGGTTGGAACGGTTTCATGGAAAACATCACTGCTAATTGTCCTTATGAAAAATCAAAAATAATTTGTCTCCCTTTTATCAATGGTATTCCTTCCAACTATGACACCATATTTATGTCGCTCCTCGAAGCCGCTCGTTTAGGTCGCTCCTGTGGTCAAGAAACGATTTTTGTAACATTCGACCAGCCATTATATTGGAAGGCGCGCGACATTATTGCTTGTGTTGATGAATCCAAGCTCGGTAATATCATCGTCAGACTTGGTGGATTCCATCTGCTGATGTCCTACCTTGGCGCGATAGGTACGATAATGGCCGGCAGTGGACTCGATGCTGCATTAAAAACTATTTATGCAGAGAATAGCGTTCAGAAAATGTTAGACGGTCATGCATACAGCAGAGCAGTTCGTGCACATATGTTAGTCCATTTGTGTTTGTCAAAAATCGTTACGGATGCGGCTGAATTCACAGACGAAGAACGCAATGAAATTGATTTGTTGCTGACCGATATAGATCAAAGTGTCATCCTGAACGCCGTTGACAACGCGTATGTCCAACGCATTTGCATAGAATTCAGCAAACAGCTAACACTAATGGAACAAAAGAGCCCTACCGCAAAGTTGTGGATTCAATACTTCCGGATGGTTACATTGTTGAAACAGTTCATTGAGGCTGAGCGTTCCGGCAACTGGACTCTTCATTTAAACACAATTTAAAAAATGATTCCTTTCTTTCACGCTAGCGGTCACTTTCTCTACGCGAAGAGCGCTCATCTGTATCTGCAGGATATGAAATGTTTAGAGGAAAAAATGTCTGCAGATGAATTTCATAAATTTACTGCCTGTGGCTATTTTACAATCCGACGATCTGACAAATTTTGGTGTGGGATCATGACAGACATGACAATTGAGCAAACGCTTATGCGCTCGTTTAAGGTTAAAGGTGGATTGACTCAGGGCGGTAGAATAAACGACACTTCGCAGAGGAAATGGACTCTAGGAGCCGCTTACATGCAAGATGTTTGCCAAAAAGTAGAAGAATTTGCTGGGATTATTACAGGAACAAGTGAACAGCATATAGATTCAAGGCAAAGTCGAGTTTCACGCGATAATAGTAATGCTGAAAAACTTTCAGTCTGGTTCAACACTCATGATCCCTTTCCGGAGACTAAATATTTTATGTCCATTAGCACAGGAGTTGTTGGATCTGAAATCGTTAATTGCCATCGCGCCTTCGAAATTGGGATGGAAATGATGAAGAAAATAAACGGTTCTACCTACGATTCGTTGTCCTTCAAACGAAAGGATAAAATCCTGGCCTTGGCTGCAATAAACAGTAGCTTGAACATCCATTCCGTTTCCGTAGCTGTTAATCCTTTGCTGCTTTTTCAAAGAATTTCTCTGTCAAAGCAAAGTGACGAAGACCTTAAAAATGTTCTCAATTACGAACTCTCGCCGTTTCCCCTTTCTTTGTTTACTGAAGAAGGAATGAGGAAAGGAACGAAATCATCATTCTACACATCGTTTGCGCCACTGTCAGACACTCCTCAATTCGGGACGAAGCGACTCGATGTGATAGACGGGGGTTTCCTATTGCACAGGGTTATTTGGGACAGCCATTCGAATTTTGGGACAACATGCAAAAAATATGTTACCTACGTGCGTCGCCGTTTTGCCAAAGACATCGTCGTCGTTTTTGATGGTTATGCAGAAGATCCACATTTTGCAGGCACCAAAGAGTCGGAGCGTCTGCGGCGAGCAAGGAAACAACAATCTTCTGACATAATTTTTGACGAAAATACAGTACCTACAGTATCCCAAGAAAAATTTCTGAGTAACGGAAAGAACAAAGCGCGCTTCATTAACATGTTAATGAAACATTTACAGTTATCCGATGTTACCGTTGAACAAGCGTTCGAAGATGCGGACACACTAATTGTCAAAACTGCAATAGAAAATGCATCTTTGTACGACTCTGTCACAATTATTGGTGAAGATATTGACCTTCTCGTTCTGCTCACTGGTCTAGGACAGGAAACTCCTAACGTATTTCTCCGTAAACCCGGAAAAGGAAAAACTCAGGAGGCCCTATACTCGGCAAAAAGTTTCAAACATAGTTCTATAATCGATCACATCTTTCTTCTTCACGTGTTCACAGGATGTGATACTACTTCAGCAATTTACAATATTGGCAAAACGAAATTAATCAATATTCTCGAGAAAAACGATGGACTTCGAGAAGTTCTTGGCATGTTCAAGAAAATGAAACTCGATATTGACGTCTTGACAGCAGCAGGAGAAAAAATATTTTTCCTGTTATTTGGTGGGACCGGAGAAGTGTCGCTTAATTCCCTACGATATAAGCAATTCGTTAAATTAGTGAATAAAACAAAATTCAATCTTTCCTCCTTGCCTCCTACCGCAGCGGCTGCAAAGCAGCATACATTCCACGCATATCATCAAGTGCAAACCTGGCTTGACATCCATAAGGATCCAGAAGAATGGGGCTGGCGACGAACTCCAGTAGGACTACAACCAATTATGACCACCCAAGATCCAGCGCCTCCCACGATACTGGAATCGATATCGTGTAAATGCAAAAGAAAATGTGGAGCAGCCTGTGGTTGTCGCAAAGCTGGGCTTAAATGCTCGGTAATATGCAAACATTGCAGTGGGGAATCATGTACAAACATTGCACAATTGCAAGTACTCCAAGACGACGACGACTGCGACGAATTTCCCCCGGTTGACTTCAACGAAGGTACTACCAACGATTCTGAAAATGAGGAAGTCGTCACCGAAGATAGTCGAGATAACAATGACATTGATGAAACAAATATGCCTAGCCCATCGATAAAAAAACGAAAGCTTGCATAAATTAGAGTGGTAATTATATATTGTCAGTAACTTCGAAACCAAATTTTCATAAGTTTTAACGACCTACACTGGCCATAGTTCACTATGGTCAGTGTAGGTCGTTAAAACTTATGAAAACTTGCATAAATTGTTATCATATTGTCATAGAACGAAAGGCACTTTCTCGACGACGACTGCGACGAATTTCCCCCGGTTGACTTCAACGAAGGTACTACCAACGATTCCGAAAATGAGGAAGTCGTCACCGAAGATAGTCGAGATAACAATAATGACATTGATGAAACAAATATGCCTGGCCCATCGATAAAAAAACGAAAACTTGCATAAATTAGAGTGGTAATTATATATCGTCAGTAACTTCGAAACCAAATTTTCATAAGTTTTAACGACTTACACTGGCCATAGTGAACTATGGCCAGTGTAGGTCGTTAAAACTTATGAAAACTTGCATAAATTGTTATCATATTGTCATAGAACGAAAGGCACTTTCTCAGGCCCGTGGATTATAACTACTGGTGACCGTTTATCACGTAAAAAAATGCACCTGAAACTTCCCCTGCACTTTTGCTAAAAATTTGGTTAAAAGTATGCCTCGACGCTGCCAAGCTATAATCGACAAACATGGAGATTGGACGCCGTATTAGGTAAACGCATCGTAGTTCAGATACTTTATTTTAAGGCTATTATAATATGTTGATTTTTACAAATATTATTTTTTTAGAAGAAACCGTGACGACGCTCTTGTGACACTGACTGTATGTTCAACCCCTAATTGACGGTACTTTTTTTATTGTAACTCTTTTTCCTTGACAGCTATTAAAAAATTTTTCAAACAAAAGTTGTAGCAAATATTTTTCCCTACAAAACTAAAAAAAAAGAAAACATTCGACCAATAGAAGCTGAGATATTCAAACTTACCACTATTTTCAAGATGGCCGCCGACGCACAGGGAAATTTTGTTGGAACTTTGTGAATTTGAACATCTCCTATGACCTTCTACTCACCCTAAAAAATTGGCTTTTCTATCCGTTTTGCCATTTTCAGATGCTATTTTACTGTACTATTCATAAACGAGTGGAACTTGTTGTTCCAGCAACGGGGCGATTGTTTTAGTCCGCATAATGATTTCTTGAGACGGCATACACGATCGGACCCATCTTCGAATCCTTGTGGTTGAGTCATGTATATCTCGGTATCGATTTCACCGTATAAAAACGCAGTTCTCACGTCAAATTGGCCAAGGACGAGTTTTTCTTCTGCTGCAGTCGCGATGAGGGCGCGAATAGCGTCGTAACGGGCAACTGGACTAAAAATCTCGTCGTAATCAAGTCCCGCGCGCTGAAATACGCCGCGAATGACTAGACGAGCACGGTACCGATCAATCGATCCATCAGGTTTGTATTTCACTCGAAGTACCCAACGATTGTCGATAGTGCGTTTACCTGGTGGCAATGGTACCAGGTCCCACGTGTCATTTTCGTTGAAAGCGTTTAGTTCATCTTTCATTGCACTCCACCACTTGTCAGAGTTGCGACTCTTCATAGCGTCACTAAAGTTGGTTGGTTCGAGATCTTCGAGAACTGCTTCTGTCAGGCATGCCAGAGCACTGTTCATCTGAGAACGGTGAGCCTGATAGCCCGTTTCATAATCACCAAACCTTGCGGGTGGACGAACTGTACGTACGGGGCGCCGAGCCTGGACCTGAGTTTCACCTTCTTCGGATAAATCGTCGGCGGTATCATAGGGGCTCGAATCACTGTTTTCCTGGGGATCGCCAGTGGACGCCTCCTTGGTCTCAATGTCTTCAATGATGTTGTGGGCTTCCTTGCACTGATTTTCGTATTCGAGGTAGATTGTGTTGTTTGTTGTGCATAGTTTCTCGGGACGAAAGTCAACATCACGCGACTTCACAATGCGATGTTTTGACGGTACCCATACTTTGTAGCCGTCTTTGTCGTTTACGTAACCCACAAAGTAACCGAAATCAGCTTTGTCGTCAAACTTGGAGCGAAACTTCTTTGGAATATTTGCGTAGCACTCTGACCCGAAAATACGTAGGTAATCGAAACTGTCTGTGCGAGATTGTGGTGGCGAATAACTCATCGAATGTAAGCGATAATTGTCGTGGCAAATAGCCCAAGAAATAGGCACGATACTTGGCGGGGCAAAGAACCAAACGACCCGATAAACACAAATCGATGTCAACATCGGCGAGGTGACGGGCAAATAATCACGTCCGACCTGCTCATCGTCACATCGGATTTACCGAATACAACGCGCGGTTCGCGTTAAAAACAAATACCCTCGACATTAGGAGAGCGACGACAAATAAAGATTTAAACCGAAGTTCAGTTGCTAGTGAGACAGCAATAAGAGAGCACGATTAACGGAATCAGTCCAGAGTCACGTATAGCAGATCGCTCCGAGATTCGTGATCGCGAACTACAAATTCGCATCGCGATTCTGGCATCTCGCTCTCATACGGTCTTAAGAGTCCGGTTGACTGCCTTCGCGCGTCCGCGTGTGACCGCGAAACGAGCGCAGCTCAACTGCAAATCGTTTCCGAAAGTGCTGCTCTCGTCTACCCCGTGCGGGTACGAGATTAATCAAGAACGTTATATATCTCAGTGTAATTTGTCAATAAATTTATTGTGTTGTTAACGGTTCGCAAATCTGCCCGTCACGTCTCTCCTGGGTGTTTTCGGAGCACCAGTCGGAGCTCGGTCCGGCGATACATATAAAGTCAAAGAGCGTTGCTCTCCGGCCGTCGCCTGCGAACCTCGCTCAGAAGGCAACCGGAGTCGCGCACAAAATTGGTCCTTCGAGCCGGATCGGAAGCTGACCGGACAAGCCGTTCGGGCAGTT
>NW_011966732.1:0-3927 GCF_000949405.1 Vollenhovia emeryi | reverse complement strand
TTTTGAAAACTTATCGTTTCTTTCTAAAAATGTGTATCTAAGTGTTTTTGGGGTCACTGATTGCGAATCCGGTGTCAGATTTTTAAAATTTAAAATGGCGGATCCAATATGGCTAACAAAAATTTTGTAAACTTGAAATTGAAAATAACTGTGGCTGGAAACTCATAAACTAATAACAACCAACCAATAATAAAACATTAGTTAATAAAAGATTGATTTAATCAATTTGTGGATCTTCAAATTCAAAATAAAGATTGTCCAAGTGAAATATATTTTCTAGCTCAAAAGTTGTACTCTTCATCTTCGGTTTGACTAACACTTTGATCTGAAATATTTTCTGACTCATTATCTACATCGTCTGTATCATTTTTTACTAATAAATTTACATCTTCTGGTGGAAGAAATTTACGTTTTCTTGTATTGATTCTATCATGTAAGCTAATAGTCGAAATTAAAACATCTGAACTTACTAAGGCACGTTTGAAAATATCTGTCAAATTATCAGTTCTACTTGTTTTTCGTGCGTGATGTAGTCTATCATTTCTATAATATTTATTCCGACTTTCTGCTGCATCTTCTCCAAGAACACCCACAGGAAGCAGAGAGTTTAAGATTATCTGTGATCCATGAGCAAGTGTTTTATGAATCGCTGGAGGCATTTTGTACCATTCATATTCTTTGTTAAAAATTTTTGCTGTGTTAAAACAAAAATTTTGAAATTTGATAGGATCAATCGGAAGTTGACAGTTCAAGGCAACTAATATGGTTTTGAAATTTTTTACTAATGTTACGTTAAGATCCAATACCTCAGCTAACAATTCCGACTTTTCAAATGCTCTTCTGCAAACGTTTCCAGTAGTACTAGTTCCAGCACCTTCTGATCTTGGTTCATCTACTGACATTGAAAATTTTTCTCGAAAACGTCCCTGAATTAGTAATTTTCTTTTCTTGAAAATATTTTTTGCTTCATCTCCTACAACTTTCCAAACCTTTAATTCAAGGCGATATGATATGTGTAACAAACATTCGAAGAAGCGAATCCACATATGCAATGTGGACAATCCGTATTGTAATGTATCTGGCTTCGGTTCGAATGCAGGAGTACCAAAGTTTTTAATTTTATTCATTTCATTTGGCGTGGCGTGGCATATTGGGCAATCAACCACTCCAGGAGACCCAGTCAAAACACTTAATACTTTTCCATCTGTAAGCGTGCAAAAGAAGGAACAGAAGACTTTAATTTTTCTATTACTACTTGGGAATTCGTATGTGATTGGACGCAAATTTTTAATTTGTTCTTTTATTTTCTCATTTGTCGCCCTAATATTTGCTACATTTTCTTTTTTGAACTCTAACATTATTGGTGAACAATATCTTATTGACTGCGGAGTTCTGTTGCACCAATAAACTGCACCATGTTTAGCAACTAAACGTAGTGGGATGGTAGTTGTAGCTATCAAACTAGCATTCGTTTTTCCAACTGATGTACCAAAGCTAACAAAGGATTGATTATAAGTAGAATGACCACTAGATCCATCAAAACCCCATGATAATATCAGTGTTGCTTCAACACATTGCAAGGATTTTTGTTGCATATCAGCTTCAATAACTTCTGCTTGCATTTCTATTAGGCGCTTAACTCTATGATCGACGAAATTTTGAAGTGGAACTATAGCTGTTGTATCTGTGACGATTATCCCTGCGGGATAACATTTTTCCTTTTCCAGTCTAACCAATTCATATCTGGGCCATACGTCAGCATTTCGTCGTTTGGATTCCATGTGCATATGATGATACTGACTTTTTGATAAATTGTTATCAATTAAATAAGCCAAAGCTTCAGCAGGAGTGGCTTTTATAATTACATTATTTTCAGACAAACTTGTACGGATCTTCTTAACAATTGTACAGTTTTTCAACATTTCACTTATGACTGCTGCTAAATCGGTATCTTTATTTTTCTTTGCTGATATTTTTGCAGCCATCAAAAGCTGTACTGTATTGTTACTACTCTCTTCAGTAGCCAGCTTGGTGGCATCTCTTCTCTGAGATTTCAGCGATTTTTCACTAAACTTTTTTTTAGGGCGTCCTGTCTTCAAAGACGAAAGCATCGGAGGCTTTTTTGATGGCAAATTTTTTTTGGACCTTTGAAGTACATTCTCAGGATAAACGAAATCACTGTTCAACCATTCTTTATACTTAGATTCAAATTTTTTCCGATCTCTACGTACATTATTATAATAACTTTTACATCTGCTGAATAAAGAACGAACAGTTTTTAGAAGAATTATTTTTTGTTCCTCATTTATTTCTTGCCGAAGTTGCTCTAAAATATATCGATAACAACCTTTTACGTCTCCTGTAAAGAAGAATGTTTCAATTAAAAATCGCTTCGAAACATTCTTAATTTGTCGTTTCCGCCCTACTGAGATTTCTGGTACTACTGCAACATTGCCCGGCGGATCCAACACGGAATTTTCCATCGTGTCCATTCCTGTGGGAAAGTCAATATTGCAGCAACCTTCGTTTCCAGAAGGGATAGTGTTACCAATCCAAGAACACGATCTTGAGCCTACTGACAATCCATCAGCTTCCAGAACAATTTCTGGAAGGGTAACCTGATGGCCTGTTCTACTCAAGTCGTGGGAGCTACCCGCTCCAGGGTCCAAGTCATCATCAGTATTTCTATCCATATGGGTATTATCATCCATTCCCCTCAGTGCTGCCCGTTCATCCTAAATTTCATCGGGTAAGGGTTTATTTACAGCACCGGGGCTCTTCCTTACCCTCTATTTAGGAATCATGACGAGTGAGCTGTTTAGCCCTTTACCGGAGATCTTATAGGAATGCATGAAATACCCACATATTTATATTATATAAATAATGTACCTAAATTGCATTTCTTCCATATATGCTTTTTACATTGATTTAGTATGGTATATTATATCTATATTATATTTTTGGTCACCATATTGGATCCGCCATTTTGAATTTAATTTTTCATAATTTTAATTTTGACTTGAAATTCAGATTCAGCGACCTCAAAAATCCTAGAATGAATATTTTCGACTATAATCACGAACTTGCCGAATTGAGTAGAAACAGACAAATTTTAAAACTGTCTCTGCTTACA
The DNA here is from genome assembly GCF_000949405.1 of Vollenhovia emeryi. Classification (NCBI taxonomy): domain Eukaryota; kingdom Metazoa; phylum Arthropoda; class Insecta; order Hymenoptera; family Formicidae; genus Vollenhovia; species Vollenhovia emeryi. The sequence continues at coordinate 794 of NW_011966732.1, read as the reverse complement.
AAAATCATATCTCACAAAGTGGTGCCTAAGAGCAAATTTTCTAAACGGTTTTAAGAAGAGTAGTATCCTACCTAACACTTATTGTTAAATCCAAATTTGTTTGTTATCACTTGTTATTCGGAAGTTCTGGTCTTTTAAATATCAGAAACTGATAAAATCATTACTTTTTCTAATTCAAATTTAAAGTTCTCCCCTCCAGAATAGCCAAAGCTTAATTTATTCTTATTATTTTCAAGCATTAACTTATGCTAAAAAAGTATTTCAAGCAGTGATTTGTACGTCTTCAACATTGGAGGAAAAAAAAGATCAAAGAAACAATAAACTTTCGTGATTTCAAGGTACATTTTTACACACTTTCGAACACAAAATGTGACAGAAAAAATACTTTGCGTGGAACAAATGGTCTTAAATTTTTCTCCGTGTCTCACTAATGTTTATAGAAACTTTTCCAATCGTTAAACATTACGAACTTCGACTTTGATTTTTGCCACTTTTGGCCAGAAAATAGGCGAAACGTCCCATAGTGCGTCCTGGGGTGCTCGCTGTTGGAGCGCCGCCTCTGCCCTTTTCAGGGCGGACGGGGTCCAGCGACTCCGTTAAGGGGGACTCGTTCACCACACGTGTGGCGGACGAGCCCGCTGATCGCTGGTAGGGGATGAGGTACCCCAACTTCAAACCTCCGGCCGCCGGGGCCGATAGAGGGGAGCTTGCTCCCCTCGCCGGACCGGGTAGCTTTCCTCCCGTCATCCCATTATGCCGGTGTTCCGGCGAGGCGGCGGGGGGGCCCGGACGGA
>NW_011966731.1:8985-26881 GCF_000949405.1 Vollenhovia emeryi | reverse complement strand
GATCAGATCTGGCCATGCACATCTGACGAGATAAAATTTTGTCCAATCAGATCTGACTTTACTATAATTTCAGATCTCGTTTTATCTCATTTTATCAAATCAGACATGGTCAGATCTCCTCCATTTTTTCCCGGGGTACAATGTCGTAACACGCAAAACCATGAGCATAAAATATCTTTCGTATCATAAATAGCAAAGGGTCGCGTGATTTAAAAATAAAATTTAAATAACAAAACTAAGGCATAACTAGATATTTGTGTAAAATACAATTTTATTAGTAAATTATAAATGAGACGTTTTGGAGAAAAAGACGTACACGTTGGCCAAGAGTGGATTTCTTAATTTTTTAATTTTTATTCTCTTTTCTATCCTTATTTCTTTACATTTTCATGAGCATAAGTTTTAATATCATTACTTTTTACATTGTAATTAGAAATTATGAAAAGACACGACAGTGTGTCGCGCCTAATAGAAAAGGACACGCGAAATCTAATAGTCGAGCCATACAATTCTCGCGGCTGATCGACTGACGACGCATCAGCTATAGCTCGAGAGAGAAGAAGACAGAAGATGTTGTTTACTCTCTCCTGCTACTCGAAGCTAGCCGAGCGTCGAGCGCACACGTATATGCGGCGTGTCGCCTGTGTGCGTGCATGCGCGCGCAGACGTGCTATCCCCACTCTATCCCCACCATCGCGACAGCGATGTAGCTGGTAGTCCAAGCTGGCATCACTGGACCACGCGGCCAAGGCCGATCTGCTCGCGGCCCGCATGAAGGAAGCCCTTCATGCCGAAAAGGGCGCGCGGGTTGATCGGCCTATCAAAAAGGCGGAAATCCGCCTAAACGGGCTATAGCCGTCGATTAAGGCTCACGAGGCAGTGCAGGCCGTAGCAACCGCGGCCGGCTGCGAGGTCCCCATGGTGCAGCATGGGGACATACAACGACCACCGAGGAGACAGGGGAGTCTATGGCTGCGCCTGCCCCTAGCCGCGGCTAAAAAGGTGTCCCAGATGGGGCACCTTATAATCGGCTGGTCGAAGGTGAAGGTGACCCTTCTAGAGGCGCGGCCACTTAGGTGCCATAGATGCCTAGAGAAGGGTCACACCCGTGGGACATGCCCGAGTCCCACGGACAGAAGCGGGAGGTGTTATCGGTGCGGCGAGCCCGATCACATCTCCCGCGACTGCCGGTCTAAGGTTAAATGTCCGCTATGTGCGGACCAGGGAAGGCCGGCAGGACACCTTTTGGGGGCGAAAAATTGCTCCCAGAAGGCGGTCAGAGGGAGGGAGCCAGGTCGGGAGCGGCCTAAACAGCCAACTGGCAGCGGCTCCGGGGCTGAGACAGGGCCCCAAACGGAGACAAGAGCGGAAGGGGCGGGGGCTGCTACTGATGGGGGAAACCTCTCCCGCAGCGCACCCCCCGCGCCCCCCGCGATAGAGTGGAGGAGGTAGTGAGGGCCACCGATGAGGTGGCAATGGAGGTCGAGCCCCTTTTGGAGGAGGGGAGCACAGAGCGATAATGCCTGGCTCCTCTACCTCTCGGATAATGGGGGGGTTCGGCCTCCTTCAGGCCAACGTGGCCCGCTCCCCCGGGGCCCAGGACCTGCTTATGCAGGCCCTGGCGGAGGGGGGCTACACGTTGACGGTAGTGGCCGAGCCGAGTCGCGTCCCGCCTAACCACCCGAGTTGGTTGGGCGGGCGCAGAGATAGAACTATCGCCATATATTGGCGGTCGTGGCAGGGTGCGCCCACCACGACCGCCCTGGAAAGGGGCGATAGGCACGTCATCATGCAGTGGGGGCCTATCGCGGTCGTGGGGGTTTATCTAAGACCCACCAAGAATCTCGCCCATTTCGAGGACTGGCTGTCGGACATTGAGCGATCTGTACGTCGCCTGAGTCCGAAGCCGGTCCTGGTCGCCGGGGACTTCAATGCCTGGAGTACGGCTTGGGGTTCCCGGCGAACCAACAGTAAGGGCGAGGTCTTGGAAAGGTGGGCGGCGGCGCTCGGCCTGGTCTTGTTGAACCAGGGCCGGGTTTCCACCTGCGTGCGGCGGGAGGGGAGGTCCATCATAGACCTCACTTGGGCGACCCCCTCCGCCGCGCGACTAGTCACCTTGTGGAGGGTGATGCGAGACACCGAGAACTTATCGGATCATCGATACATATCGGTGGAACTCGGTGTACTCGCGTCACTCGGGCGCCGCCGAGAGTCACGACCGCGATGGGCCATCAAGAGGCTCCGCGAGGACGCCCTGATGGCCTCCATCGAGGCCGCCTGCTGGGTCCGGGGGACTTTCCCCGAGACCCATGAGACGGACCCCCTGCAAGAGGCTGAGTGGATCGGGGCAACGTTAACAGCAGCGTGCAACGCTGCGATGCCCCGATCCAAGACTCGGCCTCGGCGGGCCGTCCACTGGTGGACGGACGAAATTGCCGACTTGCGCCGGCGAGCCGTCCTCCAGCGGAGAAGATTCGCCCGCTGCAGGCGCAGGGGCGAGCAGGCGGCCGGGGAGAACGAGGGCTACCTTGCGGCAAAGGCGGCCCTCAGGAAGGCCATCAAAGTGGCGAAGGGCCGGGCGTGGACGGAGTTCCTCAACTTCCTAGGAAGATCCGTGGGGGCGCCCTTACAAAATGGTACTTGGGAAACTGAGGACATGGGCGCCCCCGCTAACGGAGCGGCTGGACGTGGGATTCGTCCAAAGGGTGGTACAGACCCTTTTCCCCGACGACATCGGGGAGGACGGGGGACCGCCCTTATAGCCGGGGGAAGACTCCCCCGACTGGGACGATTCCCTCGACATCCAGCCGGAGGAACTCCAGAAGGCCGCCAGGAAGGGCCTCAGGGGCAACACAGCCCCGGGTCCTGACGGCCTCCATAAGAAGGTCCACGCCCTGTCCATGGGCGTCCTCGCGGGGCAATACGCACGCATGTACAGCGCGTGCCTTAGGAGAGGGACTTTCCCCCCGCAGTGGAGGAGTGCCACATTGGTACTCCTCCAGAAGGAGGGGAAGGATCTCCCTCTCGTCGGCGTATAGACCTATATGCCTTCTGGACAAGCGGGCAAGCTGTTTGAGCGCTTGCTCGTTAACCGCCTCGTCCAGCACCTGTCCCAGACGGGCCCCAACGTCAGCGGGGCCCAGTTTGGATTCAGAGAGGGCCTGTCAACGGTGGACGCGATCAATTCAGGCCCTCTCTGAAGAGATGACGTCCCAGGGGGGGAGGGGTGATGTTGGCTATATCCTTGGATATTTCCCACGCTTTCAACACCCTCCCCTGGAGACATATCAGAGAGTCGCCACGGGGTACCGCCGTACCTCATTCGCGTCGTGAGCGACTACCTGAGAGACAGGTGGGTAGAATACATCGATCAAGGCGGGATGCGCCGGCGGGAGAGACTGCGCCGAGGAGTGCCCCAGGGTTCCGTGTTGGGACCATTCCTTTGAAATCTGGGGTACGACTCGGTGCTATGAATTCCCCTCCCCCCGACCGTCACGTCGTCTGCTATGCAGACGACACACTTGTGACGGCCGGGGACTGCAATTGGAGAGAGTCCCTCTCCAGAGGAGAGGTGGCAGTGGGAGCGGTCATAGGCTCCATCCGCAGTCTGGGCCTCGAGGTGGCACTCGACAAGACCGAGGCCGTGATGTTCCACGACGGAGCACACGGCAGGGCTTGGAAAAAGCCACCCGAGGGACTATCCCTAACTGTGGATGCAACCCTCGTCGGGGTCAGTCACGAGATGAAGTATCTCGGACTGACGCTCGACGACCGATGGAGCTTTGAGAGCCACCTTGCCGGGGCGACCGGGCGCGCTCGGGAGCGGGCGACCACGCTTGGTCGTCTTCTCCCCAACCTGGGCGGCCCGGACGGCAAGGTGCGTCGGCTGTACACAAATTCGGTCAGTTCGGTAGCGCTCTACGGGGCCCCAGTTTAGGCCACGAAACTCGCGGCATCGAGGCATGCGCGCGCCAAGATGGCGCGTGCCTTTCGCCCGATTGCCGGGAGGATCGCGAGAGCCTACCGGACCGTTGCGTACAACGCGGCGGCGGTGATCGCCGGTCCCCCCCCAATGGAGATCGTGGCGGAGGAACATTACAATATGTTCCTCGAAAGCCGCGACTCAGGGGGGAGGCTGATCAGATGGGCGGCGAACCACCGTGCTCGGCAAAGACTCCGGCACCGGCGGCGCGCAATCGCCAAATGGTGAGAGGCGTTAGTAGCCTCGGGGAACAACACCCCGGGGCTGCGCGTCGTCGGGGCAATCGGGCCCCTCCTCGACCAATGGATCGATGAAGGATGGGGCGGGTTGTCCTTCCGGATGACTCAGGTGTTGACTGGCCACGGGTGCTTCGGCCACTACCTGAGTCGGATCGGAAGGGAGCAGACTCCCGGCTGCCACCACTGAGGCCGTGGACGACACTGCCCAGCATACGCTGGCAGAGTGCCCCGCATTGGCGGACGAGCGGGCAGTGCTCGTCCACGAAGTAGGACAGGACCTCTCCCTTCCAGCGGTGATTGCCGCCACCCTGGAGGAGGAGAGGTCCTGGCATGCATTTGCCTCCTTCTGCGAGAGAATCCTCTCTCGCAGAGAGGACTCTCTCGCAGAAGGAGGCGGCGGAACGTGAGAGGAGGGGTGAGGTGCCCCCTCTCCGCCCGCGGGGGATGGAGCGGGGACCAGTGGGGGACGAGCAGGCGGGGGAACACTATCACCCCCAGCCTCCCCCCCGTTGACGCGGAGCAGAGCGAGATTGCTCGCCCGCGCCTCTGCTCCCGCTCCGCCCCCCACCTTGTTGCCGCCTGTACCGCCATGACGGGCGGGGGAGGGGTCGTCCACAAGCCCGCGGACGATACCCCCTCCCCCTCTCGCGGAGGACAGATCACCGCGCGGATAGCGGTGAGGCGTAGGCCCTCCCCCAATGTCATCGGGAGAGATGACTTGGGTCCGACGGGCTGGGATTCCCGTCAGGCCCGGCCTCCATCGGAGGCGGACGGGAGAGGTGGTGGCCGCCTCTCCCGTCCAAAAGAGAAGAGGGCTCCCCCGTGGGGGGGAGCCCTCCCCCCAACGTCACCGGGGGAAGGTAGCGCGAAGGCCCGCCAGACCAACGGCGGGCCGGTGCGGGGGGCGGTCCGGAAGGAATGACTCCGTCAATACCCGGCCGTCCCCCCAAAAGTCAAAGCACCGTGCAGGCCACCGCAGGAGTTTAGTGGGTAAGCCCGCGCGCCAAACTACATCTTGGCGCGCACCTCGCTCTGACGGGCAGTCCCACATAACCCGGGTTTAGTCAACAAAACCCCCTCCCAGGGGGTCCCGGGTATCCATAAAGGATTCTCCTGCGTTAACAAAAAAAGGTAGGTTAAAATTTTAAAAACTTAAGCTGTATTTTTTAGAGGTATTAAAAGAAGACCATGTTATTAAAATTCTTGTGCATATATCATATACTAGCTTTTTCGCCCGCGCTTCGCGCGGGCTCAAAATCTAGTAATATCATTAATCAAGATTATATTTTATATCATTAATAATTAATCCTTTTTCTATCCATAGTCATTTCTTGTTATTTTTATTCTCTAATATAATATTTTTTGCCCCCTTTTTTTTCATTCCATCAAATTGCATTCCAGATCATCGTACTTACTATAAAATCTCTTTCGCCAAATTCCTTTTAATTTTGAAGAAATGTTGTTTAAGATTGTTGAGCGAAAAAATTATACACTGTGAATGCGATGGTATGTAGGAGGAGTAAACAAAGAGTATGAATGCGTGGGTGGGTGCGTAGGTGGGCAAAACTTGAAAAAAAAACCTCATCGTCACAATCCTTAAAAAATTTGAAAAATCATTTGCGCATGCGCAGGCCGCATGCGCAAAGGATCATTTGCGCATGCGCAGTCCGACAAAAACAAACAGTGCGATTACGTGGTTAAAAAAACCCCTTAGCGGCCTTCCCCGAAAAATATTAAGACAGGTTGCAAGAAGATCGGTCCACAAATGCAGGAGAAGTTCCCGGTGAAACCAAAAAAACACTTTGAATGCGTGGGTGGGTGCGTGGGTGGGCTAAACTTGAAAAAAAACCCCATAGTAACAATCCCCGAAAAATTTGGAAAATTTTGAGCCAAGTTGCAGGAAGATCGGTCCACAAATGTAGGAGGAGTTCGCGGTCAGACAGACAGACAGACAGACAGACACCCGGTGCTTATATATATAGATGTTAATTATTCATATAAATTTTTTGTACAGTGAGATCATTAGCCAGTGAGAAATGAAAGTCAGAAAAACGTCTTTCTGACTTTCATTTCTCACTGTGGGAGGTCGCGCTTCTTAAACTAATAGCTTAAACATAAAATCACAGCAAATACAGTACACAAGTTATCAGTCAATGATAACTTTATCACTTTAAGAAACTTAAAGTTACAAACGCTGTTTATAAAATATGCCAATATTCTTTGTGTTGAGAGAACTAAGAAATACCAACTTACGGGAGAGATACTTATTAAGTCCGTCTCCCGTAAGTTGACTACGACGTTCAGCCTTAATCTGACTAACAGCTTAAACATAAAATCACAGCAAATACAGTTATTTATATTATCGTAGCGTTGTAACTTAAAGTTACAAACGCTGTTTATGAAATATGCCAACTTACGGGAGAGAGACTTATTAAGTCTCTACGATATTGACTACGATATTATAGATAATTGTATTTGCTATATTAAAGTGATAATACAAGTTAACACTTTAAGAAACTTAAAGTTACAAACGCTATTTATGAAATCTACCAATATTCTTTGTTGAGGGAACAAAGAAATTCCAACTTACGGGAGAGAGACTTATTAAGTCTGTCTCCCGTAAGTTGATTACGACGTTCAGCCTTAATCTGACTAACAGCTTAAACATAAAATCACAGCAAATACAGTACACAAGTTATCACTTTAAGAAACTTAAAGTTACAAACGCTGTTTATGAAATATGCCAATATTCTTTGTGTTGAGGGAACTAAGAAATACCAACTTACGGGAGAGAGACTTATTAAGTCTGTCTCCCGTAAGTTGACTACGATATTATAGATAACTGTATTTGCTATATTAAAGTGATAATACAAGTTTATAAATAATCAATGTATCGGTATTATTTGAGGAATAAAAGAATATTATCACTTTAAGAAACTTAAAGTTACAAACGCTGTTTATGAAATATGCCAATATTCTTTGTTGAGGGAACTAAGAAATACCAACTTATTAAGTCTGTCTCCCGTAAGTCGACTACGACGTTCAGCCTTAATTGCGTCGGCTTTTGAAAACAATCTCTCTGACGGAACGGATGTAGCAACAATGCTTAAATATTTTAGAGCACAGGAATGTAGTGTCGGATATGCAACTCCCAACTTATTCCAGTATTCGATGGGATTTTCGGTTCGCGACACAACCGGCTGATTCAAATACTGTCTAAGTTCGAGAGCGAGATCGTCGCATTCGGAAGATACCCTTTTATTCTCGAAAATGAGTTTATCGTGAAAACTCCATACGCTATCGTTTGCTATCTGCGAATTATTTTCATCCTCCATCACTTGCATGGTAGGACCTTTGCTTGGATGTTTAATAATTGCATTGATCTTCGTGATTGCAGTCGCAGCGAGAAGAGGCTTTTGAAAATGCAGCTTCTTAAATTGCGGGTCAAGAATGGTCGAAATCGCAAGCAGTTCGCGAGACTCATAATCTTTAAATCGACGATATGATTTTGATAAAAGTTTTTCTTGGAACTGTTGCCCTATTTTAGTGCACGGACTGCGTGCCCTGATAGCGATCATCATACAACGGATAATTGGAATTATCAAACTCGATGTGACATATGTATCTCCGCTGCACTCGGTTATTACATTTTCCACAGGTTTTAAAACTAAAACTATATCCCGCAATAAATCGAGTTCTTCGCGCCTAGGCATTTCTACGGACCCTTTGCACTTAAGAGATATCGGATATACGTATTCGTGAAGCTCCAGAAATCGCTCAATCATAATCACAGTCGAATTCCACCTCGTAGGAACGTCTTGTTTAAATTTGAGAAGTGTGGCTTCCGTTTTTCCATCCCGTTTTTGCAGACGCCGTAATTCGTCCGAAACGACGACGCTACGTTTCGTTAGTGTGACAATAACTTTTACTTTTGCGATTGCTTGTTCAACCTCAGGCGTAGCACTTATGGCATCGGGCACAATATGCGACATAGCGTGAACAAAACACTCAAGATGTTTGGAAGCACCAAAACAATCGATTGCTGCTTTTTTAATGTTCGCGTCATTATCAGTCACGATCGCTGTCACGGTTTCTCGATGGATTCCAAAGGATTGAATTCCCTCAACAAGAATCTGTGAAAGATACTGTGCCGTGTGGCTTTCGTCTAACGGCAATACGCCTAAGCATCTACTCTTCATTTTATTATTATTATTTAAGTAGTGCACCGTTATCCCTAAGTAACCACGGTTTGAAATATCGGACCAGATATCACACGTGAGTGTTAATGCAGTAACTTGAGCAATCTCGCGTTTGAACATGCTATGCAAATGTTCATACTTATCGTCCATGTAACGAGTAATAGTGCGTCTTGATGGGATTTTGTACCGCGGAACTATTGTCTTCTTGAGTGTGCAAAATCCTTCGTTTTCGACGGTGGACAAAGGACAATTGTCGATTGCCAGCATATATAGTACGACGTTGGTAATTTTTTCGGACGATGTTCCTCCATCTAACAATCAAAAATGTAAAAATATAATTAATCTGTAATTATTGTGATCTTTCATCATATTGAACTCAACATATATGTATACATATCATTACCTGCGAATGAGTGGATTTGTCGAAAGACATTATCAATTTGTTAACTGTTAACTGACTTAATCTGAAAAAAAAGCCTTATTAATTTCTATTAAAGTTATAGACAAATGCAAAATTCCGTCCGATCTCGAGTGAATTACTTACAGGTGCTAGAGCGTTCCTTTGCATTTCTGCATTTTCCGAAGGATCATCTTGATCACTTTCTGATTTTTTACTGTGGCGTTTTGTTAGAGGGTGCTTTCGAGAAAGATGTTGCATTAAATTTGTTGTATTTCCAGCGTGTTTCAATTTTTTCGTACAGATTTGGCATCGAGCAGTCACTGCGTCTACTTTTGTGAAATTGTCCCAAACGTGACTTCTCAATTTGGAAGTGCGTTTCTTAACCGTGTCTTTTCTGTGAACAGTACGTATTGTTATGTCGAAGTGTTATGCATTAAATATATATTTTTAGTTACGACACCGTGATGCAATATATATTTTTTACTTACGACACCGTTGTATCGATAGCTGCGGACATGCTGGTCGACTCGGTAGACAATGGCGAAAATGATGGCGAAGCTCTCGAACATTTGGGCAGAAAGAGCTAAAGAAAGATAACGACTGTTTTATTTTATTTGATGCTCACTTGTTAGCTTTGTATCCATGATTCAAAAGCACTGGTTCCGAGAAATGTGTAGCCAATCAACTTGCAGCTTTTCATGGTCAGAAAGATTGACCAACGTTTTACAATAAGGCTCGATTCACATGGAGCGTAACTTGCGTAGCGCAACCTGCGTAGCGCAACCTACGTATCACCAATCACAGAACTATTTCAACAGAATTATTGAAACGGTTCTATCAGAATGATCCTGCGATTGGTGATACGCAGGTTACGTTAGGCAAGTTACGCTCCATGTGACGGCACCCTAAGTTGTCGGAATATTCGTATGTATCATTGCAGAGATATTTGTATCCGACTCTTGTCGGATACATTCATTCGCAAAAGAAATGTAGTCCTAAATTCTGTTCTTACAGAGGAATTGAAAGTCGATCGGATATTCGCATGATTTTTATTCAATCTACTTGTAATTCCTCTGTAAGAGCAGAGTTCTCACGTACGTTATATTACAAAAATAATATATTACAAAAATTTCAGTAACACGTACTTAGATCACGATCCAGTCGCCCACGAGGTTATCCGTCATGTATAGTTTAGTGTCTCTAATGTATATTACCGTATTCAATATCGTTGTAGCAATTTATCGAATTAAATGTTTAAACTTTTTAAAAGAGTAAAATCACTCACCCCGATTGAGACGCCGTGCTCAGTCCAGGCTTACTGGCTTCGACCTCCGGCTTTTATCACCGATTTTTACTACGGCAAACTTACACGTCCGACAACTCTCGTATTGGACTGCTGTTGCGCCGCTTTAAGCTTCTTTGGCTTGACGAGATTCCGCTCAAATTCTTCAAAAATAATTTTTCAAGTTGCCGCAACCGCCGCAGACTCACACGTATTGTTCTCGCTAGATAAAATTTTGAATATTTCAAAATACACACCGTTTACAACTCTGGTCTCTCTCGAGATAAGAGAGATGCATGCGATGATGACTGACAAGAAATACCAACTGTGAACAGCTTTCCCATTTAATTAAATATTCCGAGCATCTCCTTTTTTAATTAAAACGTTTGGCTAAACTTTTCTCGATGACATATTTCTCGTTGCTCAAGTCTGCACCTTCCTCGGTAATTACCTTGCCAGACTTGTTCTGCGGAGAGGCAAACGTATAAGCGAATTAGATGAAACTAAATAGAAAGTATATAAAAACGTGCAAAATATACCTTAGGCTTGATCGATGGTTTCAGTTTTGGCTTTTCTTTCTTGTCCATTTCTAATTTCCATAGGTTTCACTCTTCTACACTTTTGCAGTGTCCTTCCTAGCCTCGCTCGTGTTCTCCGGTTGTCCGTTTCTAACGACTTTACGAACAATTATAGGTTTGGCACCTGCAATGACAGTATAGAGTTTATAAAAATATATGAATAGTCTTCCTTTCTTCTTAGATGCAGTTTTCATCTCTCAAGAGACTATTACCTTTGATATTGGATTGAATTTGTATCGGGGTATCCTGCATCTTTGCATTACTAATTTTCGAAAAGGTTTGGATAGTCTTCCCTGCAGTGATCCAGTGATCCACGAATCCCTCACATTCGTATCCATCTTACATCATTTTTGGTACAACATCCAAACACTAGACGTATCCTTGTCCAAACCTTCTTATTGAACATATGTATCTTTCCACAATAGAAATGCTTATACTTGTGCCTTTTATCCATTTTACAAATATACAAAGTTTCAGCAATCTTGTGCATAGCTAGTCTCGCGAATAGTATGGCAAATATGACAAACAGTACAAATGTCATTGGTTTCACGAAAACGTGACACTCTTGAACAGGCGCCCTCCTGTGAACGATGTTTTTGAAAATCTTCAATAAAGTGAAACACGGAGTGACACTGTCCATATACCAATAAGTCTGATTGTCTTATTTCCTCTTGCGCCGCTGATGAAATGGAAAAGAAACGAGATTAAGTGAGATATATGTATATCTGTAATTGTCAACCGTGTATCACATAGCGTAAAAACAACAATCTCGCCTCGACTCTTAGATTGTAAATAAAAAACAAGTTAAATCGGTTTCGAAGTAGACAAGATGATGTACAAATTACCTTCAATGTCGGCGGACTTGCGACGTCGAGTTGACAATTTTGAGTGAGGCGTTCGGCGAGGTTAAAATTTACTGCAGTTCACGGTCTTGTATACAGGGACTCTATTCCGTACACGGTTACCGATAACTATCGATATTGTTAACGACGTTTGTGCAGCTTTTCAATCATGTAAAAAAAGCTACGCAAACGTCGTTAACGATATCGATAGTCATCGGTAACCGTGTACGGAATCATGGCGGAAGTATACTTCCACCATGTACGGAATAGAGCCCCAGGTCTCCTGACTTCGATGGTGGGGGTAGTTCGCTTAAGGCCTATGTCCACGATACTAGAACTTGGTCCAAGTTCTAGTTCCGAGAAATGTGTAGCTAATCAGTTTGCAGCTTCTATGGAATAGCTGCAAGTTGATTGGCTATACATTTCTATCATGGACATAGGCCTTTAGTGTCTCTAATGTATAGATATCTGTGATGCCATCTGTGCGTTGCCAAGAGAAATTAGTTCACAAAACATCGATATTATTCCTTAATAATCGATTCTTGCTCGATAGCAAAAACATCGATTAAAAATAATCGATGTGGCGATAAAAAGCATCGATTTTCCAAACATCGAATGAACATCGCCCACCACTAATGTAGATAGATTAGGGCAAGCTGAAGAGAAAAATCAGATACCATGATGCAAAATCCACAATAGTTATTGAGTTATTAATTACGTCTAAGCGAATGAACGCGCGGAAACAGGCTCCGACTGTAGGCCGGGCTCGGTGGGCGTAGCGGGCCGCGCGCGCTCGTCACCCGCCGCTCTCCGCTCGCCGCTCATCTCCCACCTCCCACCGCTCGCCGTTGCCGTTGCCCCTCGCTCCTCGCCCCTCGCCAGGGGCTTCTCCTGTAGATCAGATGACAACATTGTCAACCATTTTATAAGCCATCGTTTGACACCGCGCCGACAAATAATTGTTCCTTCTTTTCGGTGATAGGAAAATGACTCGCTATCATTTCCACACCACCTTGCGGTAGATAGTTTGGTGCGTTTTTTTATAGTGGTTTCCCCGGTAGGCCTAATCCACTCTCATCATTTAATGCATAAATTGTTCAAAATGATGTCCTCCTTCCCGCACGCAAAGTTCAGCTCTTCGAACGATATTCCGCGTGGCACGGTGCGCCATGTCCGGCGTTATGGTATTGAAGGCCGCAACAATTGCTTCATGTACCTCGTTTTGTGTACCATTACGCCGGTTTTCGACTAGACTTTTTATGTGGGCCCCACATAAAAAAACATACCATAACGCCGGACATGGCGCACTGTGCCACGCGGAATATCGTTTGAAGAGCTGAACAAAAGCCAGGTTGTTGAGGTGCGTATCTGTCAAATGTGAATGCTGTTGAAATGCGGGTGTTTAAAATCTTTTTTTATGTAATTCATTTTAAACTCCGTGTGTCGGCAGTAATTACATACATGTGCTGGAAAAGATTTAACATAAACAAGCAATATTCACGTTTGACAGAGACGTATCGTACTACCTGAAGCTGAATAGGTAGGGAGGGGGCAATAGGCGGTGAATCGTAAGAATGGGCCAAACATCGGCCAAATCGTGGACAGCTCTGAAAACATCAAACTAATGAAGGTAATCTTATATGCACGTTTATAAAAATATTAAAAAAATGTTACATGGCGTTAAAAATGACTCGTTTCTACTGAAGTCGACGGCGTTTCTTTTCCTTCTCCAGTTCGTACCGTGCCACTTGCATCTCGAGTTTTAATTTCAGCAGATTCAGCTGCAAAATTTGTTGTTTCGCTTGAAACATCTGCAAGTCGGTGTTTATGGCTTCGTCCTGCAACACAAAAGGACACAATAAGTTTCATTAATAATGAGCATGTATATGTAGTGTTATTAATTGTATGTGATGTATGAGTAATACGTGATGTATGAAATAGATTGTTGATGCGAATATCTTACCAATGTCGATTCGGACGACGATGCGGTGTTGACGGCGGCGGCGGCGGAGGAGGTGGAAACGGAGGCGGCGGCAGGTTGCGACTCTCCTGGAATCTACAAATAAGAATACGTAACTAAATGTGTCAAGAAACGATTGTATTATACTTGTATGTATTGTACCACGTATTTTTGACTTTTTTACTAATATTGCTTCTTACTTGTAGCTCCTGCTGCTGCTGTTGCTGCTGCTGAGTCTCCTGCTGCTGCTCCTTGTTCTCCTCCTGCTTCTCTTGTGAAATCTGTAACACAGAGTTGGTATATTTACAGAAAGTTAGTATATCTTCATATATTCATTACGCGCGATTGTTCGGACAAATTGGTTTCATCTTACTTGTGTCGTCGACGTGGCGGCCGGTACATTTCCCGCGCCTTGGCTCGCGTCGTTCTTGTGGAATATATTCAATACCACGTCTCGCTGCAACATAAAAATGTATATTTGTACTTGCAGTTCCACCTCTTTTACTGTCCTAAAATTTCGACTCGGGGTACGTACCTCCATGTCGTGGTGGTGGTGGTGGTGGTGGTCGTCGTCGTCGTCATCGTCGTCGGAGTCGTCGTCCAAATCGCCTAGTCGTCGTACGGAATGATCTGTGATATCAAGACGGTTATAAAATTTCTTAATATTTAAGTCACTTTACGGCCGTGTAAACATCAAGTAATATTTACGAATAATTGAATTTCCTATAGCTCGACAATGCGAATGCAATACGAGTGTTGCATCACAGTTTCAATGTCGAGTAGACACCCTAGCGGAAAAAATTTATACATCAACACAAAATTTACTTGAAATATAATTTCGTATCTTGCTCGAAACATTAATTTTCTTAATAAATATCTACGAAATAGTACCACAAATTGCTGTGTTCTTAAATCAAGAAATTATTGCAAGTAGTATTTTAAGAAAATGTACAATTTTGTACAAATTTTAACGAAACTACTAGTTTTAAGGTATGAATACGTGCTTGAATTAAAATCGATCGTGTCAAAGTTGTAAAAAAATGTTTAAGGTTGCTACGTTACACGAAATATTACGTGTAAAACACGTAAAAACTATTATTACACGTGAAACATTATTTACACATATTATTACGTTTTAAAATCTATGTAGATATTTGCGTGCGCAAACGTAAGTGACGACACATTGTACTTTTGTAAGCTTGACGGTGAGTGACATTTGTATCACAAATATGTAAATATATACATATAATAGCATGAATAACTGGAAAAAATTGAAATTACCGACCGTTTCGTTTCAAGAATATAAACAGTGAAAACTGAAAAATTGAAAGAATTATGTAGTAGACACGAGTGTAGTGCAAGAGATGTAACAGTGCTTCAAACTGTAATCTTTCGATACTATTATTTATTTAGAACAATATTGCATCAAGAAATATCATTGCAACTATTGAGCATTACTGTTGCGAAACAAGTACCTTAACAATTTGAGAAATAACAAAATCTTGAATTTAAACATCCGCTTACTTGTAGAGTATTCCAAAAATTAACAAAAGTTTTTCAATCGTAGCATTTTCACGTTGATTTTCATAACACTTGAAATTTACGTACAATTTCGTAGAATCTGGCAGTTATATTTCATTCTTTTGTACAATTTTGTACAATTATTTCCGGCACGGGGAAAATGGAAATATTTGCGAAACTGCCCTGTCGGAAATAATGGTATAAAAGTCTGCAAAAAATGAAATATAACTGCCAGAATCTATGAAATTCTACGTAAATTTTAAGTGTTGTGAAAATCAACATGAAAATGCTAGAATTGGAAGACTTGTTAATTTTTTAAATATTCTACAAGCAGATGTTTTCATTCTTTCAGATTTTGTTGTTTCTCAAATTTTTAAAACTAGTAAAGTTTTGTACTAATTTTTATAAAATTGTACATTTTCATGAAATATTACTCGCAATATTTTCTTGATTCGAGAACATAGTAATTTGTGCAACTATCTTGTACTTATTTTTACAAAAAAAATTAATGTTTCAACGAAGATGTAAAAATTTCTACAAATTTAAATTTAAAGTCAATTTTTGTAGTTATTTATACAAATTTTTCCGCTAGGGTGTAAACGTTTTCGTTACTTGGTGTTTATTGGGATGCCGTACAACTCGTCACTTATCTCGCTTACGCCAACGTTGACACTTTCGCAGGAGTGTCCTGGTCCGCTGTACGATCTCGTCTTCTTCGTCTGCGTATAAAGAAATGATTATTTTCTGTCGACATCACGTATTATGTTATTGATATTTATTATGACATACCTGTCGATTTACGGGCGGCCTTTCGCAAGTTGTTCCACAACTGCTTGAGACCGTCGACGGTCCTGCGCACGTCGGAAGCCCGGTGTCTCGGTTGAACTCACGTTCGACTCTTTTCCAGGCTTCTTCCCTGTCCTTGAAATTGTACGGGCTAATGCGAAGCACGTTCGTACGGTCCAATAGGACGAGCAGCCGTACCTTCTCGTCCAAAGCAAAAGTTTTTTGCGTAAGTGCAGTCATTGCAATCTCTGAAAAAATCACGTACGTTAAATAATAATTAACAATATACCGCGAGTAATACGAAAAACTTTCCAGATTGCCTATATCAAACATACCTTTCTTCGTGGAACAACGGTACTGGCCTATTTGTCCGTCACCTTGCCGCGTCAACAAACGTCTGTGAGACAAGTGCTTACGACCGGTGCTACCTGCCCTGCTCGAGAAAGAGGAGGTGTTTGCAGTGATTGTTATTGGTCGACTACTATTATCTCTCCGCCTTTCGTCGCTCGCGTAATTCGAGAGGAAATATTTGTGGCTGTAGCACAAGTACTTCGAATCCGCTTTTTAGATGGCTAAAACCAAGTTTTATTAAAAAACGACCGAGTTTGGAGAAAAACTCGTGTTAATGTTAATTACATGTATGCTACAGATATTAGAAACATACTACGTAATATTTTTTACTGCTCCTTTGAATTGTAAAAATTTAGTCTACTCGATACTTGAAAGGACCTGCTTAAATGTTCAATTGGCTTTAGTACTCGCAGTTGAATACAGACTGTATGCGAATCGAGAAAATGTAATTTTTAAGTTGTTAAATAATACTATATCTTTAGTATTGTATTATGTTAAGGTTTGATTTCTTTATTTGATTATCGCGCTTCGCGTAGTTCCGTGTCGCCACGTATATTGGCAGCCAATAAGGGGCTTCTTTGTTTTCTCTGCGCGGGCACGCCAGCGTCGCAGCGCGGTCAGTCGCTTGTCCGTACTCTCTCGACACGAGACATGTGTGTGTTACTTTTACAAGTCTAATAAACTATGAAACCAGAAGTCGGATCTGAGGTGTGAATAATACGGCGATCCTTCCCTATATCCTCTCCGGACGAACCACGTTCTGCTACAACATATTACTTAATCGTTTATACGCCGCGCTACTTGAATTATTATATTACTCGCTGTAGGAAACAAGTCACGATTATACATATACGAGTATTTCGTCACTCTTACTCGTGACATTATAGCGCGTTCGCTGGCCATAGATACGGTACAGATGCACGCGTGCGCGGTGACTAAAGAGGCGGTTACAAGGAAACGCCCACGAGAAAAGAGGGAATGCGTAAAGCAAATGCAATTGTATGCACTCGCGCGTGCAATAGAAAGTTGCTCGTGTCAAAAATAATTATGTAAAAACATTGCGTCACAGCCGCATCGATATCGCGAATAAGTTTTTACGCAACAAATACGTATTCTCTACTCGACAGCAAAATCCATAAAGTATGTAACATTTTGTATTCAAAGCATACACTGTATTCTCTGCTTTACAGAAATATGTATCAAGTATTAAACATTTTGTATTCCAATCATACCGTATTCTCTGCTTTACACCAAAATGCATCGAGTATTTAACATTTTATATTCAAATCATACATTATTCTCTGCTTTACAGAACAATTTATCTACAAGTATTTAACATTCACTATTCAAATCGTACACTGTATTCTGTGCTTTACAGAAAAGCATACTTGGCATTTCATTCGGTCGCTCGCTCGTCAAGGCTCCTTAACAGTCTATTCTTATATTTAACGATAATCTTGAATATCTCTCCATCTATATTTCTTAGCCAGTAAAAAGCTATACATTTTTATCGTTTCATATCTCATCTCACTTAAACGATCCAACCATTTATCCAAGTACACGAGCTTTTCTATACGATCTTATATATACAATGTTGTAACGATACTGTTTATAAGAATTTTTATTTAACGTCATAGGTTCTTACAAACATCGTATCGTTAATTTGACGTTTAATCCGATAATGCGATCGGCGGATCAATATTTACTCGTTAGAAATTATACAAATTAATAACGTTTCCAATATTTCAGACTACTA
>NW_011966731.1:6285-8039 GCF_000949405.1 Vollenhovia emeryi | reverse complement strand
TAACTTTAAGAGGGAGGAGACTCGTACGTACCAAGAAGGAGAAAGCTGCCGAATAACGGACACGTATGAGGTATATGTATTGATTTTTATTGCCATACATGTGTAATATTAACGTATACAGGGTGAGTCATTTCAATCGATGCACGCAAATCTCTTCTCTTAATGTCATCGTCTTACGTCCCCCTCGACACTCTACAACTTTTGTCCGACGAGATATTTGCGTGCATCCATTAAAATGACTCACCTTGTGTATATATTTTGCTTCACTGTCTTCTCAGTGCCGGATCGACTGGACCAAAATTCAGCATTGTTTTGCAGTACACGCTGTAACTGTACGCACGGCTGCGTCGCATTTCGCCCAATTCCTGCAAAGGCACGCAACGATGAAACAACTCGTCGATCGAGTCAGCGGATATCGTTATCGATTACAATTTCAGCATTTACCTCGTGATTGTAATAACGGAATCTATCCGTAATCTGCCTTCGTCTGTCCGGCGTGTACGCAGTTCGTAATGTGAATTCGAGAACCTCGTGCAAAAAAGGTTCCGACACGTGGTTCAGGATGGCAAAATTGACCACTATCATCCTATTGTGGTCCACAAAGTTTCGGTCTCAAAACATACTTCTGTAAGGTATTGCGTGTCCGAACCGGAGGTTAGAAGGACGAAGCAAGGAGTCAGGAAGGATAGTAAGAAGGCGGAATCCCGAGGCTTCAGGCAGTGAGACACTGTTTGATATATGTGTGACTTTATTCTTACTCTATCGAGTAACGACTAACTTGTCCGCGCGCGTCACGAGCCGCGCGGACCATGCCCACCCGGTCGGCCAGGGTCAATCCCGGCTCGTGATCGGTTAGGTTAGGTTAGGTTCTGACGCGACCCCCCTCGTGGTAGGCCACCTTGTCGTGGTGAGGGGGCTTGTAGGCGAGCGTCTGTCTGGAGGCCGCTGAGTGCCGCTTTAGGCATCGGCGGCCTCCGGGACGGGCGCTCGCCGACTAAGAGCCTACCCTTCCCCTGTAAAGGGGAAGCAGGGAGCCCGGCGACTCCGGTCTCGGCTGCCTCGACGCGAGTCGAGACAGTACCGAGACCACTCGCCGGTAGGGGATGAGGTACCCCGAGTTCAAACCTCCGGCTGCTGGGGCCGTTAGGGGGGAGCTTGCTCCCTCCACCAGCCATGAGGGGGAGAGAATCTCAGACGCCATTGCACGCCGGTGTTCCGGCAGGCGCCTGAGATTCGGGGGGAGGCCACTGTCACCCATTGCACGTCGGTGTTCCGGCAGGGTGGCGGTGGCAAGGGGAGCTCCTCCGTCAACGGGCTCGTCGTGGACGGGCCCGCGGGCGGAGGGGAGCCGGACCCCGGAGGTATTAGGACGTGGTCCTAGCCGAAGGGTGGGCCGGAAGACGTGGCCTCCCCGCGGTTGATTCGGACGTGGTCCGTGTCTTCCGGGGGGAGGGGCCGGACCTCCGCGGTAAACTGGCATCCAGGATCCGCGGAGTGGGATGGCAGTCGGAGGCTGGGCGGCAATCTGTCGCTCAGCACCCTCCTGTCTCCGTGAACTCGTCAACCCCTGTGTCTGGGGCCGACGTCCCGTTGCTGGGGCGTGCGGCCTGGCATAGGGGGGGACGAGGGAGTAGGGGCAGGAGGGAAGAGGGGTAGTTCCCTCGCGGTTGGGTCGGACGTAATCCGGCCCTTCCGGGAGGGGGCGGGGCCCCGGGTACACGTCGGGTCTGTGACCCGCGTCGCCCGGTTGGCCT
>NW_011966731.1:0-5152 GCF_000949405.1 Vollenhovia emeryi | reverse complement strand
ATCGGCACGCGCTCTGCTCTCGGGGTGAGCCTAAACCTATTGCATCATGGTGGACCTGGCCCTCTCCAGGATCCTTTTTGTTAGAATCACAGGGTGGGATAGGGGTGGCTCCCCGACAAGCAGCTTCTCCGCTTCCCACCATTTCATTAGGGCTTGTCTTTCCCGGGGAAGATCCCTCACCGCGGTGAGGGTGCCATGATGGCCGAACCGGATGACTAAATATCTGCCAAATATGAAGCCTAAATCCACAAACAAAACCAAAAAAGATGCAAAGAATAAGGAGAACGATGACTCCAGGGGACGTGGCAACGCTCCCGCGCTCAACTGGGGGAATCAGAAAATGCGAGAGGAGGCGGAGAAAATAGCCGCCGATATGATAGAGGCTCGGGTAGAGTTGGAGAGGATAGCCGCTGCCGAGCTGGAGGAGAGAAGAGCCAACCTCCCGTCAACATCTACGGGACGAGTCGGGGCAGGCCCGGCTTGCTATAAGCGGAGCCTGGAGAAGCGGGCCCCAACACCAGAGGTCAATGTGGTCGATGACTCGGACACGGAGGCAGAGGACGCAAACGGCGAAGAAGACGGGTCGGATGCGGAGATGCTCGAAGTGCTCGAGGCAATAGAGGAACCTAAGGAACGCCGAGGACGCCCCCCGACCGTTGGCAAATACATGATGATGCGGCAGAGACTGGCTGCATCAAGAGAGGTAAAACTCCTCAAGAGCAAAGCCAGGAATCTCAAGGAGGTCCTGGACAAGCGTGTCCTCCCTGACCTTAGGGACAGGAGGAACATCACGCCTGAGCGAGAGGTATGTCGCCAGATGGAGTCAATGACTCCGGTTCAAATCTCGACGGAGATGACGTGCCATGCGGACACGGTCATTAAAGTGGCGGACAAGTCCAAGAACCTGCAGGGGATCATGGTTCACAAGCTGCTTAAGGCCGCTACCACAATTAGGGCAGGTACAAAAGTCCTGGCTGTAAAGGCGGCAGCCCCTGGTGAAGGGAAGGACCCCACGGAAGTGGGATACCTAAGGCTCAGAGTCAGGGAACTGGAGAACCAAGTGCTCCAGCTAAAAACCCTGCTCGAGCAAAAAGCGCAGTCAGAGGGGGCTGCGACAACGAGGAAACGCAAAATCCGGAGGTTGGCAGAGCCCTCCGACGATGAAGACGACGCTCCCCGAACGGATACACTAAGGCCGGAAATGGAGAGCATGGACACCCAGACGAGGGATCCGAGGACCGCGAACCGCACGCGGTGGCGCTCAGACCAGCGTTACGCGGTAGGCAGAAGGAGCTGGAAGGAGCTCCGGAGGCCAGAGCTCTCGAAGATGTCAGGAGAGTGATGAAGGGCGTCTCCGTGGAAAGGATCCTAACTGGTGATGCAAAAAGCGTCAGAGAGAATATTGGGAATCTGGTGACGAGATGCGAAGGCGCCATGGCGATTCTCCCCCCAGCAGGAGGGAGGGCAGCCATAGGCAAGCAGCAGAGGGCGAACGCGAACAGCCAACAGGCGAAAAAGGAAGTCGCAAAGGAGACGGCTGCGACTGGCCAAACAGCGAAGGGTGTCCAGGCCAAGCCGAAGAAGGCCCAGCCGACGGCTAAGAAAACTGGGAGCTCCCAGAAGCCCCAGGGTAAGGCAGTTGGAGAGGGCCAACTGGGCAAGGTGAAGGTGACGCAAAGTCAACCGCCGGCCAACGCGAGGTCAAGAGAAGAGACCCGGGGCAACGTGGGACCGAGGTCCCGTTCGAAGTCCCAGGGAACCTGGGCCGAGGTGGTCAGAAAGGGCCTGAAGAAGAGGAACGACGCAGGGCCAAAGGCGCCAGCGGCAAAGGGCAACGCGGCTCAACGGCAGGAAGGAGGCAGCGCCCATGAGAAGAAGAAGGCGAAGAGCGCGGCCGGAAACCAACGGAGTCCGAGGACGCAGGCTGTGACTCTAACGTGCCCCCCGGGAACGTACGGGGAGGGAATGCGGCTAATCAGGTCGAGCATCAACCTGGAGGAACTGGGGATTGAGGCGCTCAGGCCCAGGAGGGCCCAGACGGGGGCGATCATTCTAGAAGTCTCCGGGGAGAACGCCAAGGAGAAGGCGGATTGCTTGGCGGAAAAGATGAGGGTGGTCGTGGGAGGCAAGGAGGGTGTGAAGGTCACACGCCCCACGAAGCTTGCGGAAATCCGCATCCGCGACTTAGACGACTCTATCTCGGTGGAGGACGTGAAGGAGGCGGTAGCTAAAGCCGGGGGATGCACGCCCCCGGAAATCAAAACCGGCGAGATGAAGCTCGCCCCCAACGGTCTCGGCACTGTATGGGTGCAATGCCCGCTGGCATCAGCCAAAAAGGCTGCTGCCTCAGGCAAAATAAAGATCGGGTGGGTTCTGGCAAGACTAGAACTACTAGAAGCAAGGCCCCTAATATGTTTTAGGTGCTTGGAGAGGGGCCACGTCAGGGCTCAGTGTCGCAGCAAAGTGGACCGCAGCGAGGTCTGCTGCAGGTGCGGGGCAATCGGGCACAAGGCACCGGAGTGTAGAGCGGAGCCTAAATGCCCAGTTTGCACCGACAGAGGTCTACCGGCCAACCACAAGGCCGGCAATAAGGCCTGTCCTCTGCCGTCGAGGAAGGCGCTAAAGAAGAGGAGACGGGAAGAAGACAGACAACGGGTGGATCCGCAGACCCCGCGGAACCAGACCGGGGGCCAGCCTTCGAACCCGGAGGCAATGGAGGTTGACGTTCCGGCAACGGAAACGGACCCCCCTGCTCCACGTGAGCAGAGACAGCTCAGACCACGAGCTGCGGCGCAACGAGAGGAAAAGGGCCAGGAGGAGGCCAGCAAGGCATCGCCTTCATGCCCTTAAAAATCGTGCAGGCGAACATAAACCACGCCCGCCAGGCTCAGGATTTGCTCCTGCAAGCCATGGCGGAGCGTGGCGCGGGCTTGGCCATCGTGGCGGAGCCGTGGAGGATTCCGGATCACCCGTGCTGGGCGGGGAACCAGGAGAGATCGGTGGCAGTTCACTGGCGCCGAACGAGGGAGCGACACGTGCCGTGCTCCAAGAAATGCGAGGGACCGGGCTGGGTCATGGTGGAGTGGGGCCCCCTACTTGTCGTAGGGGTCTACCTCAGACCCAGCCTGTCGCGAGCAGAGCTAGAGGAAAGGCTGGAGGACCTGGAGCAACAGGTCAGGGCGTCCCTGCCGAGGCCAATACTGGTCGCCGGGGACTTCAACGCCAAATCGGCGCTTTGGGGTTCCCGGCGGCCGGATGGCAAGGGCGCGGAGGTGGAGGCATGGGCGGACCGCCTGGGCCTCCACCTCATGAACACCGGCAAGACAAGCACGTGCGTTAGGCCGCAGGGGGAATCAATAGTGGATATCACTTGGATCTCCCCTGCGGCCGCGAGGATAGTCTCAGCCTGGAGGGTGGCGGAGGATCTCGATCTGCTCTCCGACCACCTCCCGCTGGAGATGGAGGTCCAGCTGACCCCTGCGGGAGGAACTGGGCCTGGAGACAGGAGGCCGCTCAGGTGGGCAGTCAAGAGGATGGACCCGGACAAGCTGCAGGCGTCCCTGGCGGCGGAGACTTGGGTTCCGAGGATGCAGCCGACGCAGAAAGAAGAGATTGAGGAGGAGGTGAGGTGGCTTAGGCGGGCCATGACGCGAGCCTGCGATTGTGCCATGCCGAGGGCAACCTTCTCCCCGAGGAAGACCGCGTATTGGTGGTCGGAGGAGTTAGGAGACTTACGCAGGGAAGTCATTCGGGCTAGGAGAAGGGTCCAGAGAGAGAGACGGAGATCGGCCGTCGATCAGGATGCCCTGGACACTCTCCTAGAGCAGTGGAAGGAGAAGAGGGCACGACTAAAGAAGGCGATCCTAGCGGCGAAGGAGAAAGCCTGGGAGGAAGCCATTAGCAGTCTGGAGGAGGACCCGTGGGGGCGCCCGTACAAACTAGTCTTGGATAGACTCAGTAAGGGTGTGCCCCCAACGGTGGAATCCCTGGAGCCGGCACTACTGGAGAGGGTGGTCCACACGCTGTTTCCAGCGGCGGGGAACAACGTCTCAGCGCCGACGTCGAATGACGAGGAAGAAGAGGAGAAAGAGGAATGGCGGAATGACCTCGAGGTCTCGAGCCAAGAGATCGCTCGGGCGGCCAAGAGGTTAAAGGCGGGCAAAGCCCCCGGCCCGGATGGGATCCCGGGGGTCGCCTGGAAGGCGGCCATGGGGGAGATGGCGGAGAGACTGGGCGGAGTTATGACTGCCTGCCTCAAGGCAGGATTATTTCCCGCAAGTATGGAAGGAGGCGAAACTCGTTCTCCTCCCAAAAGAGGGAAAGCCGGCGGAGCTCCCCTCGAGCTACCGCCCCATCTGTCTCCTGGATGAGGCGGGTAAAGTCTTTGAGAGGGTGGTTACCTCTCGGCTGGTACGGTGCTTGGAGAGCGGAGAGGGACAGGGCCTCCACGCGCATCAATACGGATTCAGGGAAGCCAGATCCACTATTGACGCGATCAAGTGTGTCCGGGCCCACGTGGACGCAATAACTGAGGGGGGGGGGGAGTAGTTATAGCAGTGGCGCTCGATATATCGAACGCTTTCAACTCCCTCCCCCACGCTGCGATAAGAAGTGCCCTGCAGGAGAAGAAGGTCCCCGCGTACCTGAGCAGGACAATAGGGCAGTATCTAGAGAACAGGACGATTGCCTGCGTTGACAAGAGCGCGAAAAGAAGAGAGTGGAACGCGGAGAGCGGCGTCCCGCAGGGCTCGGTCTTAGGACCAGTCCTGTGGGACGTCGCCTACGACAAGGTCCTCCGGACTGCCCTGCCCTCCGGCTGCACCATGATCTGCTATGCAGATGACACATTGGTGCTAGCCGGGGGGCGGGACTGGAAGGATGCAGCGGCTACTGCTAATATCGCCGTTGCGTGTGCAGTGCGCGCAATCAAGTCGCTGGGACTGCGTGTGGCGGCGGCAAAAACAGAGGCGACTTACATGCACGATGGGACGCATGGACCACCACCGGCCGCGCACCTGGTGATAGAGGACACGCGAGTCGATGTGGGGACTCGGATTAAATACCTGGGTCTCCACATCGATGGAAGGTGGAGCTTCGAGGGCCACATCTTCGGAATGGCACCCAGGTTGGGCATGGTGGCTAATTCACTGTC
>NW_011966730.1:14911-26848 GCF_000949405.1 Vollenhovia emeryi | reverse complement strand
TTTTGGGTCGCCCGTTGCTCGCGCTCGCTGCCGCGCTCGCCGCCCGCGCCGCGCAGGCCGCGCTCCCCGCCGGGCCTAGGTTTTTTCCCACCACGGTGTATCTCGCATGTCGCTCCACCTCCCGCTCATCGATCGATTTTCTTAAATGCCTCCCGAGTCCGGCCTACCGTCTCCTGCATCCTCATTCGCTCAAACGTATAAATTTCTTTGTCGGTAACTATTGTTACTTTGTACCTCGGTACATGATATTTCTCCTTAGTTTAACCCAATCTACCGCTATTTGCAAAGTGGCTACTTTTGCATCAGACACCCTGTATAGAATAATATAATTATAACTAATAATTATATTAAAATATCTTACAGATGAAGAAGCAAGTTCAAGTAGCTCAACCCGTAGAAACACACTGCATAAACACCTTAATTAAATACACAAGAAAACACACAAGAAGAAAATACTACATTAGAAGATATAACTATATTTAATGAAAAGGGAACACAAACATCTTTGTCACTATCTTCTACATCTCCGCGAAAAGTACATCTTTATCAAGAAATCAAAGGATATAAAAGAAGAATAGCCAATTTGGAATTAGAATTACAAAAAGCGAAGAAAGCGAAAATGGAAGATATTAATGCATTAGATATATTATTGGACAAATATTTTCCAAATCAAACCTCTGAATTTTTAAAAATGCAAGTACGTCTCTTTCAAAAGGGTGCAAAAGGTAGAAGATACGATAACGCTGCATTTAAACAACTTTGTTTATCTATGTATTTTTCAAGTCTGGTTTAAACATCAGACAGAAATTTATGTTAATGTAATTTTAAAATTTGCAGCACAATCCTAAGAAATAAGCGTGGCATGGGCACGCACAAAGTGGAGACTTTATCGGCAGTGGCAAAAGATGCATAGCAAAAAATTCTGTAAAGACCGGGACGGAAAGATAAGATAGCTATACTGAGAAAAATTTCCATCGGATAAACCAATTAAATAGTGCTTCCGATAGTTCATTTTCTCCGATTAAATTATGGAATTTGATTGAAAAACCGATCATATTTTTCATCGGATATATCCGTTTGATATTATGTAATTGGATTACATTTAATCGAACATTTTTCTCAGTGATAGATAATGCCGGAACCGCCTCAATTGTCCGGTCTCTAAAGGCCTGCGTCCGCGATACTAGAACTTGGTCCAAGCTCCGAGGAATGTGTAGCCAATCAACTTGCAGCTATTCCATAAAAGTAAAGTAAAGTAAAGTGTGCAAATTAGAAATTTGCACATTGCTTCTTCAGCATTGAAGCGTGCAAATTGGAAATTTGCACATTTCTTCCTCATCATTAAAGTAGGCAAATTAGAAATTTGCACATTGCTTCCATTGTTATGTCTTCCTCATAGAGGAAGCTTTAAGAGAGAAATCTAACTTTACTACGATGTTTCTTGAAAGTATTCAAATTAGAAATTTGCATATTCTTACTTCGCTCTTAAAGCTTCCTCCATGAGGAAGCCATGTGCAAATTTCTAATTTGCACACTTACTTTTTTCTAATTAGAAATTTGCACATTGCTTCCATTGTTATGGCTTCCTCATAGAGGAAGCTTTAAGAGCTAGTTCCAAAAGTAAAAATGGGCGTAAGGGCACGCAAAACGGTCTTCTGAAAATTCTGAAAAGGTATCAAGTAGAACGCCGGCGTGGTCGCTCTCAGATTTCTCTCTGGCAATACTTTTAATTCATTTTTGTTTTTCATGTAAAATTGATCATTCTACACTTTAGTTATATGCATTCTTTAATTATGTAGAAGAATTTTGCATTTTTATAAAGCCAATTCAACAAAAATAGTTAATAAAAAATTTATGTACTAAAAGTAAGTAATATCTTGTATTCCTTTTCGTTTTTGACGATAAAATGGACCGTCCTACCCTTTATTTTTATGCGTACTTTAATAGTATACGAGAATTTTGCAATTTTATAAAGCCAATTCAAAGATTAGTTAAAATAAAAACATGTAGTAAAACAGAATGCTTTAGAATCTTTATTTAAATTTTAAGAATTTAAAATAAATTTTAATTTGGTGAAATATATTTAAAAATTTAGTAAAATTTATAGAAAATGGAGTTGATTAAGTTTGAAAAAATTATTCGAGCACAAAGATAAGTGTCTTTTCATACAAGTAGGTTTAATAATAATAAAAGGAAGCGATATAGATATTGGATGTACATTCGATCAATACCAGACACATGTGATGAGATAATGACATTTAATATCCCAATTCTCATACATTGATGTCAATATAAGAAATACGATTTCACTCGCTTTGTTCAATCTGATGCTAATTAGCAAACAACCGCTCTCCTAGTGATCAATTGACAATTACTTAGCGCTTCGCTCCAAAGTGTAGTCGTCTACAAAATTAGATGTCGATCACAGCCTATCCGAGACTTTGCCACTCATTATCCTCTCGTCGAATTAAACACAAAAATACCTAGTTAAACTCGAATTCCCTCGCATTCCTCACAAGAGAAATTGAATCGTAGTCTCTGGGATCTCAGTCTCGAGTTACTTGTTAAAGTATACAACCTCGTATACTGACTTTCTCTCTCTCTCTGCTATCTTTTCTCCACCAGCTTTACCAATTATACGCTTGTTCGTACAAATTATTATTCTAGCAATAAATATATTAGATCGCTTAGAACAACCTAGACGCGTTAGTCCATGTGCCATATGTATGTAATATAAATTATAAATACGACAAGCACAGGAAAATAATAATACGAAGAAATCCGATTAATCCATACGCCGATTTCTTCGTATTATTATTTTCCTGCTCGACTCCTCTCGCAAATTCTCTTTAGTTCACTGTAGCTGCCGCGACAGATGGTTGCGTTTTCTGATGTGTTGCTTGTAATAGGTCAGAACAGGAGTCCTTCGTCGTAGTAGGCGGCAGTTTTCTCAGCCTCTGACATGCTACCGGTTGTTGTAGAGCCGTCGTTTCGAAAGAATCCGCCTCGTTATCCATTTTAACATTCTGATGCCGGACACTACATTGGCAGGAGCTCGTATGATGGTGGTGCAATCGCGCGTAGCAGTCGCTACACACCCTTACGGGATTGTAGAGCTGCTCGCTAGGTAAGGGGGTAGAGTTCTCGGAGCAGTCGGCACAAAAAATCTTGCCACAGCATCTGTATATAATATAAAATGAGTTTAAGAATTACACAGCTAAACAAAAGAGAACCAAAGAAAAGAACATTCTTTTTTACAATGCTTAATGCAATTTTGTGCTCAAAAGTATTCTATAATTTAACAATTTTGAATCATTTAAAATTGTGATCGTGTCAAAAAGGAGCGTTGAAAAAGAATTTAGTATAACTATAACTATATGTATGATATATCGAAAACGTTATTTATCATTTTCTGTTTCACAATTAAAAAAATTATGAAAATTGCTAACTCTAAAAAATATTTAATATGTGCAAACTATGGCTTCTATAGCTGAATTCTGTAATTCGTTATGCAATGTTGTTGTTATTATATTGTTGCACGGGATTTTTACCACGTATTATACATATTATTATACCTGCACAACAACAATATAACGACGACACTGCACGAGTTACAAAATTTCAGCTACGAGACTCGCCACGGCTGTGTTAGAAATAGTGATGCCAAAGGCGAGAAATGACACGTTGAGAATTTCTTACGCGCTATTTATAAATAAAAAGATATTCGGTTGAAAAAAGTTTAGATTACGGTACACTTATAAAATTTTTCAAAACTTTTCCTCTTTTTTCCCTTAACAATTAATAAACCATAAAATGTATGAATTTAATACAAATTAAAGGTTGGTAGTCCGTTTATACAAGTTTATTTAAGATTATCTTAAGTATAAAATTTTTGGAAAGCTATCCTTTTCCTTTTCATTGATAGTCAATAAACATCTATAAGATGTGAATGTATAATAATATGACATCTATACATAGACCAAGCATTCCTATGTTTTTGCTATGGAGGAGGTGAAGCCTCGGAAGTTGCAGATAGAAATACTTAATTTGCATCTACCGTTTCTTTACTTTAATACATATGTATATAGCGACTTTGAATAATAATGTGCAAAAAGTAATTAACTAACAATTTAAAATTTAATATGTGAATTGATATGTGGATTGAGGGAGGTTTCAGGTTCGAATCCTGACCGAGGTAATATTTTTTCGCAATAAGATTTCTATCTCAATACAGGGAGGAGGGATATTGTATTAAGTGCTATTTATTAGCATTTTTAAATAATTAGAAAATTGCTCATCGATTTATAATACGTGAATTTGCTGACGATTTCACCTAACGAAAACCTGTGTTACGTCCGGCGCGCATGGTAGGTTGAAAAAACGGCATATGAATTCACATATTAAATTTAACATGATTAGACTACCTTCAGCTTACCCGAACCTAAGTAATGACTTGGCGTTCTCGTTTCTATTTGATTTATATCCTAAAGGTTCCTGATTTAACTTGTAAAATTTTTCGAAAAGATTGTACCGTGTTGATTGTGTAAATTGAAATTGTATTAGGAATAAAAAGAGAACTACACTAAATTATTTTCTTTTTCGAATATAAAAATTAGCCATTGATTAAATTGTTTTCTTATCACGCAAAATGCGTACCTGCAGTGATGTTTACGCCTACCAAGCCAGAATTCTGTATTACAACCCATGCATCGGGTCACGGCATGATCGGGCACCCATAAGGTAGGCGCGGGACCTAATTCTTCCACGGCTTCCCAGGACATATCTGACGGTAAAGATTCTCCGTGTTCCCCAGCGCTACCCACCGAATCAGGTAAGGAGCCCTGCAGGTCATTGCATACAATTTTGTTTTTACTGTATTGTATACACGTACACAAAGACCAGCCACCAACCAAAAGGCTCGACTTACTATGTCGTCGATACGGTCGGTATCTGCATTATGATTGCAAACTTGCTTGATTAGTGCCAATCTCGTTGTGTGCAATTCCTTTCTCAAAGCTTCTTCCTTAAGCTAGGAAAGTAATTAAGAGTTAAATAATTATAACAAAGGTAATTAAAAACAAGATCATCTCTCCTGTATATGTCACCAGATACTTTTAAGAAACATATTAGAAGTGTACAAAATACCAGTGACTGCTACTCAAGTACCTTATGTTCTACGATAATCTGTTGTATTCGCATTTGCACGTCGCAACATATGACAGGAAGACCGTCAACGTCGTCCAGCCAGTCAGGATTGTCTAGCACAACATCCTGATGGCTCGGAGAAGCCGGGCATATGCTACTGGGGGTTCTTGATATCAACGGAGCGCTGGCGTCACTCATATCACTACCTTCATTGTGATTGCGATTGCACGAAGAACAAACTACCTGTGCAGTAGTACCAGTTTCAATCCACGGTGAAACAATATCGTGCGACGAACTCGTACGTAGTCTATAAAAGTTTCAACAAACTTCATAAATATATGCTTAAAAATCTGGACACCATAAAGATATAAGAAAAATGTACACTTACATTTCTTTCTCTCCGTTCGTCACCGGAACGACGGAATCATTATTAGGTATCAAAGTGTCAGTGGAACTATCTACCGAAGGATTAGCAGGCGAGTCGCTGGATGTTTGAATAACGATATCTCGTTTTACTGTGGTTTCAGTTTCTGACAAGTTCTCGCTAACGGTTTCGTTCTTGTTGTCCATGTTCTTTGTATTCTTTTCATCTGCCTCAGTCTCAATCGCCAAAGAGTCAAATTTCCTGCGACAGAAGCGTATGAGAAAAATGTAAAAAACATGCCAGCTTATCGGCTCAAACTATATCGTTGATCGCATACTTTTCCATAGAAATACTCGGATCGCTACGCCTCCGATGCAGATAAGCCGCGTGATCGGGCGCGTGCATAAGGTCACCGTACGACCTCGTCTTTGTCATTTGTCCCTGAGGCTCCTCATTTTCACCACCCTCGAGGTCTATCACCGTCATTCTTTGCTTATCGTCTCTCATACCTAGCGACGATTCCATGGAACCTAGATAAACCTCGGACCATAGAACAAGATCGCGTACGTTACAGCTCGGCCATAATACCTAGAATAATATTAAAAAATCACCATTGTTTGAAAAAATCGTGCAAAATTTAAGTAGAATTGTATTGATCTTATGACACTTTGCCACGTACTTGATTCTTCAACGGCGAGTACAGATGATTTACAAACGCAGTCGAGTTGAGGAAACGCCAAACTGAAAACGTACGCTCGCGTATTCTCAGCTGTAACCTCTCCTGCCTGGTGTTGCACAAAAATGTGCCGAATAATTGCGAATACGTATGTTGGGCTAATTTTACCTGAAACATGAATATAGCAAATCACTCAGAAGTGATTTCTTCGACACATCTTCTCTTATTACTGTTGATATGCTCACTAGATATGCTGGCGACATTTGGAAACTACATTGAAATTGCAGGATTAACTGATGGACACAATCGAGCCACTGAAGAAATACCGGACAACGTTCATTGGGATCGTCACCGCCAATCATTTGACCACATCGATCCGCGAACTTGTGTCCGAAGTCTAACCATTCTCTCTCAACTAAAACTTGAAAGCCCTAAAATAAAGCAATAAAAATCAGAATGTTATAAAATTATATATAGAACGATACTGAGAGAAAGCACTTGGTCGTTTGTTGTTGTTCAAAAATGTTGTATACCTCCATAGTACGATAATATGGATCGAGTAGTATCTGGGCTAACGCGACAATTTGGGGAGTTCTGTCCCACCCATCGCTACAATGCACTAATACTGGACGACCGTCTCTCTCAATCGCGGATGCGACAGTGACCGCTGCCCGCAACAAACCCGACATATGCTGCAACCATCGTGTTCCTTCCAGCAAACTTAACCAACTGTAAAATTGGGTTGATAAGAAAATTCAGATAAAGAAGAATTTCAAGAACAAACGACATATAAATCTGAGAATAAACTCACTTTGGTTGATCCGCATCTGATGCGCAAAGCTGTCGCACCGCATGAAAACTCTTCCGTATTGAATGAATATTTGGCAAATTCATAAATTGTATGTCACAGCTCGGATAATACTCGGGACACTCGCAGCCACCGCCGCGTGCCCGATTTGCCACAGCGGTTGTGTACGATCTGGCATCAACAATTAAAACTTTCTGTAAAGAGAAAATTATTTATATAAAACGTGGGACAGAATTGTATGCCTAAATGATTTATACTAATATTTAATTCTCTTTTGTTCTCTTCTTCTTTTCATTTAATTTCTTATTACGACGCCTTTGGTAAATATAAAAATATCAACGGTAAATTATTTTTTTCTTACATTAAATTACATTGAAGTAAATTAATTTTCTACAATCAGTAAGAATGTTTCTCAGTGTTAAAAAATTAACATTAAAAACTCAAAGATTACTGAATTATAATTATTAATGTTGTGTACTTATTAATGCAGAATAATAAAAAGATGAGTGTTAAAGTATACTTCATTATTATTTAATAAAACTGCAATGAAGAAAAGAACCGCAAAAGTTTGAATTGGTCCGACTGGTTAAAATCCTCTTACTTTGGCAGCACTTGGCATCTCATCACCAGCGTCGGAATATGTAATAGGCGAATCTACGATAGTAGATTCACCTTTATCGTAGCTACACGCATCCGCAAGAGCTTTTAAAAGGTCTTCGTCCTCGGAACTTCTCCAGCCAAGCCAACCGACTTCTGGTTGACTACTGCGAGCTATCACGGCGCCATTATTCACGTGTCTAACAACCCACAATTGCAATAATAAGATAGATGACATTTATTACAAGTACTATTATATAAAAGAGAAAATAAAGACCTCCAGACGATAGCCGGAATTCTTCTGGAACTTCGAAATTTGGCAACAAATTCGAGGGTTTCGTCGGAAATGCAAGCGGGAACTAGAAGCTGCGGCGGATAGGATGGACACATCCTATAGTCCTTATTTATTTGGCTTATGCGCCATGTACCATGCAAATTAAATTTCAATCGCTCCACCTAGAATATATATATAATTTTATGTAGAGTAAAAATGTTTACAAACATTTAAGAAGCACTAGTCGATTTTTACCACCTCTACAACACCAAAACTTATATCTCGACGAAGATCTTTCAATCTACAGCAGCTAATAAATCCGAAAAAAACGGCTCACACTTTACAACTGTAATGATTTGCGTTGCGAGCGATCTTTATCCTTTGACTTTATATCTAAATTATATTTTATACTCTATTTATTTTATACACTGAAGATGGCCTAGAGAAAGGCCGAAACGTTTGTATTTTTATGTTTTAAATATATGAGAATTTTATCATTGTGACACTAACGTCTAGTCAAGGCTCTTAGCCCTTTTATTCATTGATTGATTTAAGAAGCAATCTTACCTCTGAATTAAAAGTAGCGATATAAGAACTGCTATCTTTTCCGAGCCTAGGATAATCTTTGCCATCTTCTATAGACCATGCATAGTATGCAAACGCAAAGATATCCTCTATACTTTTTCGCGGATAGGTCACTTTGTGCAATCGTTTGAACCACTCCAAACAGTGCTCGTTTGTGGTAAACGCACAACTGAAATATCAACATTTTTAATACAGTTTAATAATTTGGTACGTTCTTGACCGCCGTATAAATCTGTTATACGCAATGTTTAGTGAACTTAGAGGAGGAGCAGGTGACAAATTTCATATCTGTATGGACATAAAATGTATCTATATATTATAAATACCTCAAAGAACGTGCATCCTTGCATCCAATGTGCAAATAAAATATTTCCTTGACCTCCAATTGTTCGATAAGACCCAGAGGTATGTTGTAACATGTCTGACTTAGTTGTAAATAAAGCCTATAATTGGAAAGTGCCAGAACACCATCCGTTGTCCGCCCCAGTGCCACGACCGACTCTCCACTCAGTGGTGTAAACGGGATTGTCAGTGTTTCGTCCTCGCATTCAAAATGTGTGTGCTTAGGGAACAACTCCGAGGCATGTAAATGGCATATGGACTGCAAACTGGTTGGTTCTTCGGAACTCTCCATGTTTTCGTTCTACAACTTAAATTTATCCTTGATGTTAACTTAATAACATATACTATATTTATTTATTTTTATTTATGTATACACGTTAAGCTCTAATCTCTGAGTAGATTAAAAATGTTGACGGTCATTGTGTTATCTCTATCGTATTGTATCATTCTTTATATCAGTAATACAATCCAATCCAAAGTCAAACTTACTTAACACGAGCTAAGTGACTACCTGGTATCTCAAGTTAAAATGTTCTGGCTCCTGTAACAAAATGACAACTTGTAAAATATATTATCGTAATAACATATACTTTATCTCTATGCATAGTTTAAGGCCGATGGCAGGGAACGATCCGTAAACGCTTAAGACTGTCATAGATCGTAGATCTAATCTTAGTCGTAGACGTAAGGCAAGGCAGAGAGAAACTTGAGTCGTGAAAGTCTATTGTATACAACTCAAGTTTTTCTCTGCCTTGCCTTACGTCTACGACTAACAATAAGACAGTCTTAAGCGTTTACGAATCGCTCTCCGTCATCAACCTAACCTAATTTACATTGCCAGGAACTTTTGGTGCCGCTTTCGAAAATAATGACACCAATAAATTCCTTATCGCAATAAAGGCGAGAAGATACTCATTGATAATATTAAAAGATACGCTTTTAATTTTGTACTTATCCAAAATATTTAAATAATTTACAGTTCCACTCTATGGTTGTCGCACATTTATAATATTTCACATACAGTATGTACCAATGTTGATTACCAATTCCAATTAACTTTTTTCCATGTTATCACATAGGTGGGACTGTCCACAATTTAAAAAAAAACAGTAACTACGGTCTTCGAAATCTGAATACGATTATTCCATATCCTGACTGAAATAATACTCTTCACGATTTGTTTCTACAGGACGCTTAACTTATCAAATCGACTATCAAATTAATCAGGTATGCTATTTCTACTTCAGCGTTTCAGGCTATCGATGCACAGTTTGGTGTGTTGAAAAAAAGATGCGCACGCAAAATATATCAAGGTATCCACAATCAGATCTTATGGTTAAAATCGTCTTAAGCTGGTCTTATGTTGTTTTTTTTGTTTCTCCCTTTACAGGAACGCAGTAGACACTTTTGGTCGTTTGGCGTATACTCTACCCTTGGTGTTCCCGATTCTTACTATCTTCCCACGAGTTTTGTCTTCTTCTTGGTCCACCTTTGTGGCTACCTCACTTTCTTATTTTCTCTCGATTCTGCCTATTTCGACTACTCTCCTCTAAAGCGTCGTCTACAACACGTGGAGTAAGCTTGGCGCAAGAAGACTGGGTGAAGAGAGCTACTGCCCGTTTAAGAAAGCCGGAGTAAGGGCGTAAGCGAAACGAATTATTTGTATTTCTCACGCTTATTCTTACGCTTACGCTCTTAAATATAAGATCCGACTACAAATACCGTTCTAAGATCCACCGCATTAGGCGTTTCTTTACGTATTATTTGTGCCGCAAGTATTATTTCATTTTCAAACACCGAGCGCAGTGTCGCCCGTTTATTCTTTCGATTTCTACGCTCGCGCGATACTCTCCTTCTTATCGATGCCTGAATACATACGTTTGTCGCGGAAAAAAGTGCCACTTAACGCAGCCGAAATGGTAAACCTATTATTGCGTCTTCCTGTCTCTCGATCTACAGTTCGCGAGACAACGTCGAGCACGCATCGCGGCCGCGCGCGAACATTTCAGTTTGCTCCGCGTCTTCGCGACTCCTCGCCTCTCGCTCTTGTCATTGTGCAGCGGAGGGATAGCTCGGCGACATGTGTCAGCCTTGAGACGCGTATCGCATACGGTACGTAATTATTCGCCCTTTCTCTCTCTCTCTCTCTCTCTCTCTCTATCTCGAGAGAAAAAGAGACACACACGCGCACGCACACACAGAGTGTATAATTATTTACGATATTACATGAGTGTAGATTCGCTTTTTACTCACTTTTGAATTTTGAGATATCTCACACAACGGACACGCACGTAATTGTGTTCCAAGGATGTGTGAGTGTATATATATATATATATATATATACTCCTCTTTTTTCTCCTTTAGTCTCGCACGAAATTCACGAACCGAATGCTGCGGGACGCCACGCACTAACGACGCTGCCCCGCGACGCGGCGCATCGCCTTCACGGGCAGCACCGCGACGGAGGAGTGCCAGGAACGCGAATGTGTACAGGCGTAGGTTGAACGAGAACAGCAGGCGCTTGGTAGTGGTGGTGACTACGGCGACGATCAGTTCTCATTACTGCGGCTGGCAGCTCATAGCAGCATGCGCGGCTCCGTGTCGTCACACGCTTTATCGAAAGTCCAAACGTTCGTACCCACGTATGTATGTATGTACGTATACGTTCGCACTTCGCGAGGCCGAACGCGCAACCCCGTCGCGTTTGCATACAACCCGAGTCGCGGAAAGACGCAGCGATATCGATATCCTCGAAAATGAGAGTCTTCCGAGCTGAATCTGCGAAACTCAGGCGCAATCACACTTCAACATGAAAGCTGTATGCCAAGTAAACGTTCTAGAACATATGTATCTACCGATAGAACTAAAAATCTATAGCATACGTAACGTAAACTGTATTCAGTACTGCCAATGTCACATTCACAGTATAACCAGGGCTACGTTCAGAAACGTTATACCCGAATGCCCCAGTGTATCATTGGCCGCGTTCAGCAGACACAACGGGGGTGCGTTCTTTTAGGGTACTATTACATTTGTCGTACGACAAATGTAATAGTACCCTTAGGGTACTATTACATTTGTCGTACGACAAATTTTTCAAACGTGTCGATTGGCCGCTGAATAGAAAGTTTCTAGATACTCAAGAA
>NW_011966730.1:4374-10547 GCF_000949405.1 Vollenhovia emeryi | reverse complement strand
CTGAATAGAAAGTTTCTAGATACTCAAGAATTTTACTATCCTTCAGCCAATCGACACGCTTGAAAAATTTGTCGTACGACAAATGTAATAGTACCCTTAGGGTACTATTACATTCTATTCAGCGGCCAATCGACACGCTTGAAAAATTTGTCGTACGACAAATGTAATAGTACCCTTAGGCATTGGATACAGCAGTTTTTGCAGTAATTCATTCTTTTAGCATGACTGCGCAGTCGACTGCAGCGCAGATTTTCGTTCTTTTAGCAATGGATGCGCAGTGGATACGCAGATGATTAGGAATTAGCTGCGCAACCGGCTGCAGAGAGCTGCATAATAAAAAGGGCGGGCAAGTATATAAAATGTGTAATCAAAATATATATTTTTATGTGGGAGAATCGTCGTCAGGTAGAAAACAAATACCGCGCGTTCGAGAATATGAGCGCAAAACTCCGTTCTCTCAAATCAGCTGCGCAGCCGGCAGATCCGATCGATCCGATGCCTAAAAGAACGCACCCAACTGTTGAGTGAGCGCTCAGTATGATTGGTTAATACTTTCAGATCCAGCCAATCATGTTAAGAAATCATTGAGCGCTCACTCAACAGTTGTGCCTGCTGAACGCGGCCATTGAGCGCTCGCTCAACAGTTGTGCTTGCTGAATGCGGCCATTTCATCCTTGTTGCTCACCGTATGTTAAACAAGGGTAAAATGATACACTGGGGCACTCGGGTAATGTTTCTGAACGCAACCCAGTAGGATCACTCGTTCTCTCGTTTCACGTTCACGCCGATCCGTACTGCGCATTCGACATGCTTTTGTAATGGTCGCGTTCAGCAGACACAACTGTTGAGTGAGCGCTCACTCAACAGTTGCGTCTGCTGAACGCGGCCAATGACCAATCACAGGAACGCGTAAATACATTTATACGTTGGAGCAAGTAATTACATTAATTGCTTTTATTAAAACAATTTTTTTCATAGGCCATTTCCATTTACAATAAATAAGGTATGCCAGTTCGTATGCGCCTTTTCTGGATACGAGCCTGAAAAGGGTCCAGGGACTCGATTCTTGAAAATCTATTCTGACAGATTTAGCTATCTGGGTAAACAATTCTCATAAATCAGTAAGATATCTAAAAATATTACATCCAACAAGGTACAATATATAATTCTGTATTATATTTATTCTGTACTATAACCAATTGTATAGTAAAAAATTGCTTTCTTAAAAAACAATACATTTTAGGATGCATTTCTACAGCAAATTCTTAAAGATACGAATGATTAGATTAATTCTACTAAAGTAAAATCTTAATAAAAAAAATAACACAAAATAAAAATTAAATGAAAACAGGCGATGCTTCTTAAAAAATATGTAATAATATAAATTATACAAGATAAATATACCTACATTGCACTAAAATTGGTGAAGGTAATACTGAAATTTAATATAACTCAAACACATATTTTAAAATAAAATTTTTATACATAAATGCAAGTATCATTGTTTATTAGCGAAAATATAAAAGTAATGAATTCATACTGACAATTCAATATACCTTAGCATTGAAATAATATTTGGGCATTCTTGTGAAATTTTTATATGTATGTCAACAGAAAATACAAAACTTTATACTATATGTAATTACAATTATAATCATGATTTCCAGAAATTTGGATCATGCTGTAATCGTCTCTCAAAGGTTTCGTACCAGCCCTGTAATGTAGATAGAGGCACAAAATTCTCAGTAGGATTTGGCGTCATTTGTGCCTGCGTCACCGTGAAACTGGTTACATAATTGACAAAATTTGTTAACATTTTTTGTACAAATTCTATAAAAGAATTGGTTGTAGCTGCGGCAACGGTAGCTACTTGCTGCTCAATTATCGCCAATGGTTCAACCGACACACCGATCTGTGCAAAATGCGAGATCTTACCGATCCCAAAAATTCCTAAATTACTGTTTTCAAATTCGTGATTTTTCTTTAGATTTGATATTTTGAAGATGGCTGATGGTTTAGAATTGGAAATATATCCAAGGAATTGCCAGTTGGGTGGCGCGTTTGGATCTGGCCAACTGAAATATACTGTAAACAATAATTTTTTAAATAATTAAATTCAATGGACAAAAATTTGATAGTCTTATAATTCATATAGTAATCTTCATTGTTCTCTGTCGTACCTGCACCTCCCATGCCATCTGGGAAGAAGACAGTGCCAGTAAGAAATATCACTATATGATTTATATTATCAGCATCAGGTATAATAATTAAGAACTGATTATCACCAACTTGTTGAAAGTCTGTTTGGACCTAAAAGATAAAAATTATATTTGTATGAAATGTGTGTATGTGTGTATGTAGCATTAAGTAAAACTAAAGTAAAATAAAATTAATGAAAGATAAAGAGTAAGAACAAATGTCCAAAGGCAAATAGCCTCATTTCTTTCGCATTCGATTTTGGTCAGGTACCAAACGAAAGGTCTCGTCAAGCTGATTACACATATGTCAGTCTAAGAGTGTATCTATTTAATGTTCCAGAAATAACGGGTTCCAAAGGTTCTATTCCATTCCAAATGGTTGGTGTGTGTCCAGACGGCTTTATCGCTTACGTCCTGGGAATTTTTGGAGCCTGATATCTCTGGAACGTTAAATAGGTAAACTCTGAAACCGACATATCTGCGATCATCTGGACGAGACCGTTCGTTTGGTACCTACTTTGTGACCAAAATTGGATGCGAAAAAAATGGGCCTGATGTTGTTTTCACTCTTTTAAGAATATATAATAATAACTTTGTAATGAACTATTTATGAACAACGAAAGAGTGTAAGTCGCCAGTAGTTTATTAACAGTAGAAAGAATTATTCAACGACGTTAGGCTGGCAGATGTCTATTAGATTCCATTAGATTAATTAGATTCCAACGTTTCGACCATACGGGTTGTGGTCCTTTTCAAGGAATTAGATGTTAAATAATAAATTATCAAGGATACATCAAAGGAAACGGTCTACAATCCATCCTTGGGTGTCATTCGGAGAATAATGTTCGAAGGCACGTCTATCCGACGTAACGAATGACACCCAAGGATGGATTGTAGACCGTTTCTTTTGATGTATCCTTGATGATTTATTATTTAACAGTCCTACTTTGGTCGTTACGTCGGATAGATGTGCCTTCGAACACTTGTCTCCGAATGACACCCAAGGATGGAATGTAGACCGTTTCTTTTGATGTATCCTTGATTATTTATTATTTAACCAGTCCTATATACTTTGGTCGTTACGTCGGATAGACGTGCCTTTTCTCCGAATGACACCCAAGGATGGATTGTAGACCGTTTCTTTTGATGTATCCTTGATGATTTATTATTTAACATCTAATTCCTTGAAAAGGACCACAACCTGTATGGTCGAAACGTTGGAATCTAATTAATAAAGATATCTGCCTGAACTATTTATGATCTGAACTAAAATGACAAAAAATATTTACACACACACATACATACAAAAAAAGAATACTTCTCATATGTCAAAATTTGAGCTAATTTCAAATTACTAAAACTCGGCTTTCACCAATTTTTCAATTACCGTAGAAGAAAAATTAAAAACAATTTAACTTGAATGTGTTATCAATAAGTTTTATATTTCTTAGTTTGTGCCTAAAAGACATTTTGTTCCTCAAAACTGCGCATTTTTTATGTTCGGTAACTCAATACTTTTCTTGAAAAATACAACAAAAAGGCTAAGAATTATATTTTGTTGCATTTTCAATTACATACAAAACGCCGCTTTACTTTTTCCATGATTTTCTTTTCATCAAGTTACATGACTTTGGAACCAATTATGTATTTTCTTGAAAAATAACATTTACCGCTGGCATTGGCATTACCTAATGTACACTGCAAAGATGCTAGTTAAATTTTGCACATTATATATATATATATATATGTATGGATGTGAGTGGGAGTGTGATATGAATGTCAATGTTCAAGAAAATGTATTAGATTCACTTTCACTTAGATTCACGCCAATT
Source organism: Vollenhovia emeryi (assembly GCF_000949405.1). Lineage (NCBI taxonomy): Eukaryota > Metazoa > Arthropoda > Insecta > Hymenoptera > Formicidae > Vollenhovia > Vollenhovia emeryi. Next base: position 6,517 of record NW_011966730.1, on the reverse strand, counting down.
AGATTCACGAGCAATGTTGGTTTTAAAAGGTTTTTAATTAGTCTTAACATTTAAAACAGTAACGTATCTAACGATATATATAACGAAGTGTAACAAACGTTTCGATATAACTTTGTCTTCTTCAGCGTTTGCTTGTATACATTTACCACGGAAACTTGTATTTAATTGTAGTAATGTCAAGAAAAAGTAACTAAAATAGTAACGATTCGTTAGTTTTTTTGCGTTAGCAACGGTAACAGTAACGAATTACTTTTTTTAAAATCAATATAACGAGTTTTTTTCAGAAAAAAGAACGGTAACGTGTTACTTTTATTAAGTAACTTTCCTAACCCTGTATTTCGGTGCAAATTTTCTATATCTTTTCAATAAACTGAACGCTGATTATTTGTTGGCTATAAAATAGCTTTATGCTGGAACAGTAAATCCACATAATTGACATGCAGTTTACCGAGTTGAAAGAAGTATAGAAGATTTACACAAGAAATGTTGTTATTACGCTACCAAGATCCAATCGAACCGAAAAATAGCATCTTCTCCAGTTAATTGTAATATGTCAAATAGTCTTTGTTAATTCAGCAAATAAGTGAAAATGTATACCACACGCTATGTTAGAGTTTGCTAAGCTTCCAGCTAACCTCAAATTTTAAGTTAACTGATACTTTTGGAATCTTTTACGTTTAATCATTGAGCACAAATTGTATCAATAAAATTAATATAATTCGCAATTATTCTAAAACTATTCTTTGTAATTTTTAAAGACAATTTGTAGACTACTTGTAAATATAACATTACATTTATAATATCTCTGGAATTTACGTCAGTTAATAAAACACAAAAAGTGTAAAATAATATTTCAAAATAGATCTAATAAACCTGATGTTGACAATTAACAAATGTGACATAACAAAATAAGAGTTTAATACTCACGAGTCGTCCAGCTACGAGTATGCCGAGCATTCTCGTATCTAGATTGTTCTATTCTATTTATCACAGAATATATCAGAATATACCGAAAAACTGTCCTGCAGATGCAACAAGCGTTTTTATACTATTCCGTTAGAATTGTTCTACGAACATCATCTCGCCGACTTTAACTCATCGTGAATGCATTAAAAGATAGAACGGAAACTTGAGGTCTGGTTGCGTCACGTGCCCCCACACGCTCCAGTCACAGTATAACTAGTGTCCCTAAAATAGAGAGTCCGGCAAAGTTGTAGACCTCTTTTCATTGGGTCTCTGATGGGGTGAGGAAAAATGGCGGAACCAATCAATACGACGCGCGAATGCACACACATTCAAACAAGGATTCAGAAATATAATAGAAGACAAGATGTATTCGATGCTATATTTATTATAGATACACCCAAGGATACATTAGTGTCATAACACATAAATATCTACTTTACAAAACAATAAAATGTAAAATAAAATAGTGAAATATAAAATAAAATAAAATATAAAATAAAACATAAAATAGAATGCATCGCCATCGTTTTACTGTCGTATGTTTTTCTCAATACTTTCCTTTTTGTACATGAAATGCGCATTCTGTATAAAATGAAACATTTCATTATTTGTCGTTGGCAATTTATGACAACATTTTATCGTATTACAAACATCTTTCATTTTATACAGGGTGTTAAAAAAGTGTCGCATTTGCTCAGCACCATTCGATAGAGAATAAAAATTTAAGAAGAAATGTCTAATACTACGTTTCGATGCGATGAATAGTTTCGCCGCAATTAATTATTGTAATCAGTCAATCGGCGCAGAACTACAAGAGTAAACCAGTGACGGAGCGCGCGAAGTGAAGTGGACTGCGGCGCCGGCGGCTATCGCGCTGATCTCGTTACGAGTGGAGAGGAAGTGCTCGCGACTTATTTATTTATTTATTTTACTCATCTTGCTTTTGATATGAGTAACAAAATAATTTACAGAAGCAGTCATCACGTAAAACGTTTGCGTGATTCTGTATTACAATACAGATTTTAGTAATTTAATGAGAAAATTTATTTATAATAAGATAGGAAAGAGAATATAGTTATTAATTAAAATAATTATTTCCCAATATTATTGATCATTAGATAAGCAAACTACCTAAAACAAATTTTAAGAAAACTTACATTTAATATTAACGCGCAAT
>NW_011966730.1:0-2320 GCF_000949405.1 Vollenhovia emeryi | reverse complement strand
TACTTTATTATAGCGTTTTGGAAAGCTCTCGAGGTCAGCTACAAGAATGTGTAATAAAAATAGAGGATGCCATTTAAACAAATTGGTGTGACCTTTATGTGACCTTCAAATAATTCTTCAAGGTCAAACCAATGGTACCATCTTATGGCCCTCTCGAAACCAAACAATTTTTGTTTGAAACATGTTTCTCTCTCGGGCTTGGTTTTCGAGATATTCGACTGGATGGATTAAAATGGCTCACCCTGTATAAAATTTTTTTATACAAACATATACACAAATATGTATAAAATTGACGTCTACATTAAATCGATTGTATATCCTGGAAGAGTGTAACATTTATTGGATACATTTGCTGTGTTTAGCAGAAAAAGCTGTTTTACAATTATAAAATTTATGAATCTGATTGGTGTATGTTCTTAACTGCTGAATCTTAGAGCATCAGATTGAGGATTGTTACAACAATTGCAACAGCTTTTTCTGCTAAACGCAGCCATTGGACCCAAAGACGTCCTATAAATGTCGTTAGAATGACGCGTCAACATCTTTGGACGGTACAATGTTCGTACTGACGATGTCTACTGGACGTCTTTGGGCGATAGACTGTATGTACGAACGATGTCTACTAGACGTCTTTGGGCGGTACATTGTACGTACAAAAGATGTCTACTGGACGTCTTCCTCACATCATACGGATGTCCGTCCATGACGAACGGGACGTCCTTTAGACGTTTAAAAGATGTCGAATTGTTACGTGGGGTATAACCAGTATGGGCACTCGCTCTTTTGTTTCACGTTCGCGCCGATCCGTACTGCGCATCCGACATGTTTTAGTTATGACCAATCACAGGATTTTTGTACGTGTGTTAGTGCAAAGTCGGTGTGACATTAGGCTTGTTTTCTGTTCCTACACTAGTGAACTATAGTGCAATAAATTGGAGTAAGACAAGCATATTTTTTCTCATTCTAGCTTACTGCACTAGTTCACCAGTGCAGGAACAGAAAACAAACCCATTGAAAAATTTGCAGTGCTGACGAATAACGCGTTAATACTTTTATACGTTGGAGCAAGTAATTACATTAATTACTTGCTCCTTTTATTAGAACATTTTTTTCATAGGCCATTTCCATTTACAATAAATAATGTATGCTAGTTCGTATGCGCCTTTCCTGGATACAATCCTGAAAAGGGCCCAAGCACTTTTAGCCGTTGATACACTGTTGGTGCGAATAAAAACATGGCGGAAAATTGAGAACGCCCAGATCAAAGGTGCCGACAGAGAGTGCCCATACTGGTTATACTGTGGTGAGAACGCCCAGATCAAAGGTGCCGACAGAGAGTGCCCCTACTGGTTATACCACAGTATAACCAAATTCCGGTTTCATATTTACAAACCTAATAATAATTTAGATAAATAAATAATAATTTAGATAAAATTAACAATATCATCCAAGATAGTAAATATATAATTTAGTGTTAAATTTTGTTTTATATATTTTGTAAAATTATATTACAATATAGTTTTACAAAATGGTTTTACAATATATAGTTTTACAAAAACTATATTAGAATATAGTTTTACAAATTTTGAGGTAATCTGTTATTAAGAAAGTACATTAATATACAGGGTGTCTGATGCAAAAGTAGCCAACTTGAAAATAGTGGTAGATTGGGTTAAACTAAGGAGAAATATCATGTACCGCGGTACAAAGTAACAATAGTTATCGAGTAATAAATTTACACGTTTGAGCGAATGAGGATGCAGGAGACGGTAGGCCGGACTCGGAAGGCATTTAAGAAAATCGATCGATGAGCGGGAGGTGGAGCGACGCGCGAGATACACCGTGGTGGAAAAAAACCTAGGCCCGGTGGGGAGCGCGGCGCGGACGGCGAGCGCGGCAGCGAGCGCGAGCAACGGGCGACCCGAAACATAAACATAGTGGCTGTGTTCTGCCGAAGTTAACTAAGAATAAGCGCTTTATACTGATTGGATAGATCTAGAAGAATAGCTCTATTTCAGCACAGATCTGAAAGTATAATCCAATGAACGCAAAGCGCTTAGCAAGCGCAAATTTCTGCTGGACACAGGCAATATCTCGCGCGTCGCTCCACCTCCCGCTCATCGATCGATTTTCTTAAATGCCTTCCGAGTCCGGCCTACCGTCTCCTGCATCCTCATTCGCTCAAACGTGTAAATTTATTACTCGATAACTATTGTTACTTTGTACCGCGGTACATGATATTTCTCCTTAGTTTAACCCAATCTACCACTATTTTCAAGGTGGCTACTTTTGCATCAGACACCCTGTATAAATATCATAA
>NW_011966729.1:28035-36023 GCF_000949405.1 Vollenhovia emeryi | reverse complement strand
AAAAAAAATACGGGTCTAATACTTTTTTATGCTCTACAACATATCCAAAGCTCATTCAAATCGGTGAGGGACACTTCCGACCGTTTGTAAGTGAAATGAAATATTCTGGCAAGCTTCGTGATAACAAATATTTTAAACCTTACATTTAAATTATAATTAACATGTCCGACAACTTTAATTCGTCTTAATAACTAAACTATCTTGACTTAATTATCAATACGTGTCTCACTAGAGTCTTTAATCTGGTACCTCGTCCGGAAGAGCACATAACTTCTTCACTGCTCTCTTATAGGACCCAGCACTTGTGCGGACTGTGACTACTCTCGTTAGCCCATCTGATCCAGGGTGAAGCTCGGTTATTCTGCCCAATTTCCATTGCAAAGTTGGTAGATTCTCGTCCATCAAAATGACCAGAGATCCACCTTCCATCTTATGTTTTCCTGTACCCCACTTGGTTCGAACCTGAAGCTGCTGAAGGTATTCGCGCTGCCATCTTTGCCAAAAATGTTGTCGAATCTTCTGCAAATGTTGCCATCTGGAGAGCCGCATATCAGGTACATCAAGATAATTCTCTACTGCAGGTCTTAATAAGGAATCGCCAGTAATGAAATGTGAAAGAGTGAGAGCCGCGTAATCATTCGGGTCTGATGACATAGGAGTAAGTGGTCTAGAGTTAAGGATCCCTTCGATTTCTACGAGCATCGTGTAGTATTCCTCGAACGTATATGTGAGATTCTGCATCGAAATCTGAGATGTTTCTTCATACTCTTCACACCGGCCTCCCATAGTCCACCGAAATGCGGACTGTGAGGTGGAATGAAATGCCAGCATATGTGTTGCATTGCCAAATTTGTTGCAATGTTCTCCCCTTCTCTTCTTAGGAATTCGTACATTGCCTTAAGCTCATTGGAGGCTCCGATAAAATTACTGCCATTGTCTGAATATATGTGGGAGCTAGTTCCTCTTCTTGCTGAGAAACGTCGGAGTGCAGCCATAAAGGCTTCAGTGTCAAGACCACTGACCAGCTCCAAGTGAACTGCCTTAGTCTTAAAACAAACAAACACTGCAACATACGCCTTCGTAATCGGAATTTTCCCTCTTCTACGGCTTTCTCGAACCATAAGTGGTCCAGCGTAATCAATACCACATACGTCAAAGGGTCGAGTGGTTATTGTAACCCGACTCCTTGGCAAGCCATAATCACGTCTGGAACTATTGGTTTTGCGCGAAAACATCTCACGCATGCACGAGTGATCTTTCTCGCTTCTCTTCTTCCTGATAAAGGCCAATATTCAAGGCGCGTCACACACAGCAGTTGTTGCGGACCGCAATGCCGTAGTTTTGTATGTTGTTCTCTCAAGATGATAGTTGTTATGTGATGCCTGGAGGGCAAAACAATGGGATGTCTCTGAGATTCTGGAATATCCGAATGGCGCAATCTTCCGCCTACTATGATTATTCCTCTGTTGTCGATGAATAGATTGAGTTGCTTTAGTGAACTTTTACTGTCAACTGCTTGTTTTCGTTGTAAGTCCTTTAGTTTGTCGGCAAATTGCTCCTCCTGCACCAAGCGCAGTATTACGAATTTAGCCTCATCCAACTCTTCTACAGTCAAACCCTTGAGTCTCCGATCCCCCTTAGGCTTACTTCGGAATCGTAGACAATACGCTATACACAGACAATAAGCTATTACACGCAGAAGTTTGGAAAACACCGAATACTTATACAAAATGTCGTAATGTTTCTGTACGGAAAGACAGATCATCTGCGCTTTCCTACCCGGGTCATCCTCTACTGGTTTAAGCGGCATTTTCGGCCAACACTCTGGATTGGTTATCCATTGTAGACCATACCACCATAATTGATTTCGTGTAAACTCCTGTACGGCCATTCCTCTCGACAGCAAGTCCGCAGGATTCTGCTCCGATCCTACATGATTCCACTCCGCTTGCGGTAACAGCTGCTGTATTTCAGCTACTCGATTTGCGTAGAACGTCTTCAACTCGTAGGGGGGTGTCTTGATCCAGCACAAGAAAATAGTCGAATCACTCCAAAGGTAGATTCTTCTTATTTTTCCTTGCATCGCCTTTTGTACGTTTGCAGAAAGTCTCGTAAGCAAGAGCGCAGCGCAAAGCTCAAGCTTTGGCAGAGAAATAGTTTTAAGAGGGGCTACACGTGCCCTCGAACAGAGCAAAAATGACTTGATTGCCCCGTCTCTTGATTTATATGTGCAGTAAATGCATGCCCCATATGCTTTCTCGGATGAATCTCCAAATCCATGAAGGTCAATTTCTTGCGTCTCATTTAGTGGGTTGACGTTTCGCGGGATTCTCAGATTATTGAGCTCCGGTAGATCTCCATAGTAGTTCGTCCAGGCCCTTGATATCTCGTCTGATACTATCTCGTCCCATCCTAATTTTATCTTCCAGAGTTGCTGCATTGTGATTTTTGCCGTAATGAGTATTGGCCCAATTAAACCTAGAGGATCATAGATACTTGCAATTTGTGACAAAATGTTACGTTTACTCATTTTTTGATTGTTAGTCACCGTGACCTTGTATTGCAGAACGTCTTGATTTGAATTCCAGAGAAGACCCAGTGTCTTCAGCGGTTCTTCCTTATCCAGAACAAAAAGTTCGTCCGTTTTTCGATCTTCCGCTAGATGATGTAGTACTCTTGAATCATTTGATCGCCATTTGCGTAACGGAAATTGTCCTCTTGCCAGCAACTCTGAGAGTTCCTTTTGCAAAGCTGCCGCTCCTTCTATCGTATCACTACCGGTCAATACGTCATCCATGTAGAAGTCATCTTCTAGAATCTTGGCTGCTGCTGGATAGTTCTTCTTTTCTCCTTCCGCGAGGTGCCGTAAGCATCGCATTGCTAGGTATGGTGCGCATGCCGTGCCATTTGTGACGGTATTCAGCGTGTACGTCTGAACGGCCTGATCAGAGTCTTCTCTCCAAAGTATTCGCTGTAGATGTCGGTCTTCTTCTGACACCATAACTTGCCGAAACATCATAGCTATATCGGCAGTCATGACATACTGGTGGCATCGAAATCGTAACATAATACTCCGTAAGTCGCCCTGCAGATTGGGGTCTATCAGTAGCATGTCGTTTAGTGAAGTCCCGTTTGATGTCTTGGCCGACGCATCAAAAATGATTCGAAGCTTTGTTGTCAGGCTCGTTGTCCGAATGACCGGTTGATGTGGTAGGTAGAAGGCCTCTTCTTCCGTCGAATTATCTGTCCTTTGTATTGGCGTCATATGTCCCATAGCTTCGTATTCGGTCATAAATTCGTTATAAGCCTTCCATATATCAGGTTGTTTCTCGATTCTATTTTCCATCGAGTATAGGCGTCTCATTGCAAACTCCTCTGATGATCCTATTTTCGTAGCCTCATTTCTCGGTAGACGAACGATGTATCTTCCTTCTGCGTTCTGACGTACAGTCTTCTTAAAAAACTCTTCGCAATATTGCTCTTGTTTTGATAGATGTGGTTGTTCCGTCCCTTTCTCGATGATCCAAAATTTCTCGAGTTGTTTGTCCAATTTGGTAAGTAAGTGACACGTTTGCGGTTGTCTTACGGTATTGCGACCTACTATCTCTCCTCCTACTACCCATCCCAACATAGTCTTCTGTAGAGTAGGTAGCTTGTTATGAAGTTTTATTTGCTCCATGCATAGTATCTGCCAAAACAGCGCTCCTCCAATAAGTAGATCTATGCTCCCAGGAGTGTTGAACGTCGGATCGGCGAGTTTAATGTGTCTGGGAACATTCCATATCGTGGTGTCCACATAAACTTGCGGTAAATTTTCAGTAATTACCGGCATCAACTGGCATTCAAACTCGGATGTAAATGAGGTATGTATAGATTTGATCTTCACGCGTACCATTGTTCTTGTATTAGTTCTTGCTTTTCCAATTCCGCTGAGTGGAAGTTTGCTTTCTACTATCGGGATTTTTAGTTTCTTTGCTAAATCCATCGTCATCAAATTGGACTGCGATCGAGGATCCAACATCGCTCTGCATTGTATCAGTCTTCCTTCTCTGTCGTAAACGTGGATTTGAGCTGTAGCCAGAAACTGACCCAGAATTTCGATGAACTACGTGATTTATTACTGTGGCCTCTCCACTATTTTTCTTTTCTTGTTGATCATTATCTGTAAGATCATCGCCTTCGGTGCTTCTTAAAAGTACACTGCTTGTCAATACAGCTTTCTTTTCTTGCTTTGGTGCTTCGTTCTTAATTGAGTTTGACTTGAATTCTTGACCGTCCTTATCGACGTGTAGTAATGTATTATGCCGCTCGCTACAGTGCTTGCAAGAAGTTGCTTTACACTCCTGCACATAATGTCCTCTTCGTAAGCAGTTCAGACATAGGTGTCTTTGTTGTACTTCCTGTCTACTCTTTTCTACCGGTAATTTGGAAAACTCTTCGCATTTGTAAAGAGTATGAGCATCCTCGCAGTAGCTGCATGCAACTATCGCAGTTGCAAGATTAACCTTTCTCTCAATTTTCTTCGGATTGAAAGATTTTTCGCCTCCAGACTTGTGTTTCGACTAACTCCAGTGTATGAGCTCGGTTTGTGAGAAACTCGAAGAGTTGATCCATATTCGGAAGTGCGTTCGAATCTTCTTTACTAGCGTGTAGTTCCCAATCTCGTCTTGTTACGTAATCTAATTTACCACTTATTAGGTAAATCAAAATTGTGTCCCATTTCTCTACGTCTTGTCCTAAAGTTTCAAGAGCCTTCAGATGTGTACGGATTAAATCTATAAAAAGCCTTAAACTGTTATAATTGCCTTTGGTTATGAGCGATATATCAAATAGTCCTTTAAGATGCGTATTTATGATTAATTTCTTATTTTCATACCGCTCCCTGATTAAATTCCAAGCTATGTCGTAATTTGCTTCCGTTGTCTCGAGAGTTTATATCACATTTAACGCTTCGCCCTTTAGTGCGCTCCGTAAGTATTGGAATTTTTGAATCTTTGACAGACTATCATTCGAATCAATCACTGACAAAAACGTATCTTTGAATAGTAACCTGTTGTGCCTCCCGACGCAGTCGGGGCACGGGATGTGATTCGGGATCGTTTGCCGGGTTCACACAACGACTCTAGGTCGACGATTCAACAACCGTTAAATAAAAAGTCTTCTTTATTCAAAACTAGTATAATTCTTGTACTCGCGTTAACAGCAGTTATCCGTATCGTTACTTAGCTTAGATTGACCCGCCTTCCTTCCTTTCCATTCCATTTTATATCAATCGCGCTTGGCCCTGTTGTTAGGCCGTTTATTGTTTAGTAAGCAGTTCTTCCGTTAGCAACTGTATGCGCGGCTTCGATGGTTTCGTACTTTGTTCCGGATACTCGTTTTCGTCGCATGCGGCAGGGGTTATCTGATACCTTGCCGCCTGCGAGGTCGTCGTCTGATGTGCGGTACATCGCACTCATGACAAACCATTGATTATAATTACCGTCAAATTTCGGCAATTGAAGCGTTGGTAGCTTGACTGTTGTTCGCGTGCTTTGCGGTTGTTGCGTAACGATATAGTTCGTTACTTCACTTGCGATCGGAGGAAGCCGTCTTCTTGCTCGCGCTATACTGGCGAAATATCGATTTTCGAATGTCGTTCGTTCCTGTGTTAATTCTTCTTCTAACCTCTTCCGATCCTCTTCCTCTTCCGACGGCGTTGATTCTCTTCGAGGTGAACAACTTTTATTGCAACTTTTTTAAATCCGATTTGTATTTTTCCAAATATTCTGAAAAACAGTTTTAAATGCCTCACCCTGTATACTAAAGACTTTGAGAGAGAGAAATTTTGGGCGTGCAGGGAGTATGACAACGATTTCGACAAAACTATGCGCTTGCCATCGTCTCTTTAACCAGGTTTTAAATGGTGGAGTAACACGTTGCGTTGCTCACCTATTTCCAGTCCACTAAATAGTCCTGAATTTAGTTTTGTAATTTATACGGATGCTTCCCTCACAGGTTGGGGTGCATCTATGGAAAATCAGTCAACGCATGGCTGGTGGTCAGACGAGGAGAAAGCTGAGCATATAAACTTTTTAGAGTTAAAGGCGGTAGAATACGCATTAAAGTGCTTTGTGAGTAACGAGTCTTCTAAACATATTTTGCTACCTGTTGATAACACTACGACAATTGCATATATAAACAAGATGGGTTCGATACAATTCCCGAAACTAGCTGCTCTAGCTAAAGTTATTTGGCAATGGTGCGAAACTAGAAATTTACACCTTTTTGCGTCGTACATTTCTTCTGAGGATAATTATATTGCTGATGCCGAATCTAGAGTTATCTCAACGGAGACAGAGTGGGAACTAAACGCTTCGGCTTTTGAGGAAATTTCAGACCAATTTGGCCCATTTGAAATCGATCTTTTTGCGACCTATGCTAATTCTAAATGCGATAGGTTTTGTTCATGGTTCCCCGATCCCCTCTCAGTTGCTGTGGATGCCTTTACAGTAGACTGGAGTCTGACTTACTTGTATGCTTTTCCCCCATTTGCTATTATTACAAAAACTTTAAGAAAGATTATAAAGGATAAGGCAGAAGGGGTTCTAATTGTTCCGTGGTGGCCTGCTCAACCTTGGTTTCCCCTGTTCAAAAAATTTTGCGTTGCGAAACCGATTATTTTCGATCCGAGCTCTAATTTATTATCTTCGCCTTTTAGGAAACAACATCCGGTTTGGTCCAACATTTCCCTGGCAGCAGGGAAATTATCAGCGAAGCGTTTCATCGGAAAGGATTTCCTGAACGATCCTTAGAGGCAGTCCTAGCGTCTTTGGCTAAGGGAACCATAGCCTAATATTCAAAACCTATCAGGCTTTGGTGGGAATTCTGCATAAAGCGCTCACTAGATTGGTTTCACCCTGACGTAACGCTCGTATTGGAATTCCTGACGGATCAAATGGAGACTATCACCTCATATGGAACATTAAACTCATATCGGTCGGCACTTGCCTTGATATCAGACATAAGTTTGGGTTCGGATGAGAGAATTAAGCGCAACCGGTCACGTGACTGTTCCCCCACCAAGATTCCGCCGGTAAGCAGTCTCCGCCTGAAGTTACCCCCTCTTATGACTGCCTTCCATTCGTCACATCGCGTATTCAGAAGCGATGCTCTTTCAGCGGAACAGCGTTTTTCATTTGATATGCGTCGATGGTTCTCCCTATTTACCTTATAATTTATTTTTATATTACCGAATTTTAATTGCTCGTTGACACATTGTACATATATTTATTTATTTACTTAATTTTATAAGACTGACATATTGTATAATCGATCTTGTAAACTAACTGTTAATCTAGTATCACGAGACACGGTAGTGTCTCGCGCCAAGTGTAAGCGTAGCTAGTACACGCGTGCGAGACCGACCGTGTAAGTTTACGCGAGTACACGAGTTGACGGGCCCTCAGATTTTCGTATCTCAACAACGGCTGATCCGACGAAATTGAGACTGCGCTTAATCGATAGCTTGGGTACGATTTGCATAATAAAAGTGTTTTTACTTTTCTCTTACGTGCTCCAGGAGTGGAGGTATTGCAATGCAAAAGTCAGATTTGTTAAATTTTGGATTAAGAAACGTCTTTGTCGTCTTCGTCCCGGTCGTCGTCGTCGTCGTCGACCAGACCAGCATTTTCACTTGACTTTTCACTTGACCACGTTGCGATTGACCACGGTCCCGATTGACCACGTTGCACTTGACCACGGTCCCGATTGGCCACGTTGCAATTGACCACGGTCCCGATTGGCCACGTTGCAATGGACCACGGTCCCGATTGGCCACGTTGCAATGGACCACGGTCCCGATTGGCCACGTTGCAATGGACCACGGTCCCGATTGGCCACGTTGCAATGGACCACGGTCCCGATTGGCCACGTTGCAATGGACCACGGTCCCGATTGGCCACGTTGCAATTGACCACGGTCCCGATTGGCCACGTTGCAATTGACCA
>NW_011966729.1:9087-27935 GCF_000949405.1 Vollenhovia emeryi | reverse complement strand
AAAATACGTTTCTTACAATTAGACGTGTCTAATGTCTAAAGCCCACTTTACACGATCTATAATTCGCAACAGAATTCGAGACAGAAATCCATTTAAAAATTTTATGTATCGTGTAATACAGAAAACATTTGAACAATCAGAATTATAATTATAATGCTCCAATTTTGTAAATAGAAAAGATGCATCAAATATGTGTAGTGCATGAAAATGCGTGATGTAGACATTTGATGACAATTCGAATTATGAATTTTATCTCCGCCAAGGTACATCAAATCTTAGAATGAATTGGTATGGAAACTTATAATTAAATTAAACTACAAAAGGTGTGATATCACGTAAAAAACTTACCCTTTTAAAAAAAGGTAAAAAAAAGCACCAAATCTAAGCTCCAATTCAACCGAATATATTTTGTTACTCTATCTTTTTTGCAAAAGTATAATCTCTACAAAAATATCTTTACTGCAAAAGTATCTTCTTTACAAAAATAGTATCTCCACAAAAATCTTCTGTACAAAAATATCGTCTCTACAAAAATATCTTCTCTACAAAACTATCTTCTCTACAAAAGTAATAATATCAACAAATTGCGCCAAATAAAACAACGGGTATTTATACAAACTAGTTGCTTTAGCATTAGGGTCTGATTAAAAAATGTTATATTTCTTAAAAATCAAACTAAAGATTTTATTGAAAAAAATAATGGAGTTAATAATAAAACACCGATGAAAAGAATAGCAATTGTTTAGAAATTTAGAAACTCTGTATCTATTCAGGCGAATTAAGGCCTGTGTCCATGACGCTAGTACTTGGTCCAAGTTCTAGTTTTGAGAATTGCGTAGCCAATCAACTTACAGCTTTTGTGGGACAGCTACATTGATTGGCTACATATAAGAATGCCGCCCGAAGGCGAGTAGCGTCCGAAGACGCGTATGCCGCCCGAAGGCGAGTAACGTCCGCAGACGCGTATGCCGCCCGAAGGCGAGTAACGTTCCGAAGACGCGAATGCCGCCCGAAGGCGAGTAACGTCCGAAGACGCGTATGCCGCCCGAAGGCGAGAAGCGTCCGATGACGCGTATGCCGCCCGAAGGCGAGAAGCGTCCGATGACGCGTATGCCGCCCGAAGGCGAGAAGCGTCCGCTGACGCGTATGCCGCCCGAAGGCGAGAAGCTTCCGAGAATGCGTATACCGCCCGAAGGCGAGAAACGTCCGAAGACGCGTACCTGGTTTGTCGGATCTCCAAGATGCCGCCTGAAGGCGAAAGACGTCCGAAGACGTGTACCTGCGTATCGTCGGATTTCCAAAGGGGGGGAGGGGGGTTCCGTGCTTTCCTAATTCCTCTCGTTTACGTACAGCCTCTTGTTCTAGTGAGATTAGATAATCTCGGCTCACCCTCGTGGTAGCTCGACTTTCTCCTTCGCCCTTCTATTTATCCTAGACACCACTATATTTTATACGATTCAGAAACTCCGAAGTTCGCAAAGAAAGAACCACATGCAAAACGCAAGACACAATCTCAAGAAGAGAGAAGAACCTGTTAAATCGATAATAAACATAAGAAAATCGGCATCGCGGCGACGCTCGGTCGCGCGCACCGCCGTCTATTGCAAACGTAACGCCTTGCCCCATCGAGGAGCCCTCCTGCGCTTATCAAAACTCGAAACCCTGGTCACATCGATTAAAAATACCACAAATTTACTGGAATTTAGTTGACTTAACCGCCGCCTCCCATTTCCCATCGAAATGCGGGGCGGAGGGGGGGTTGAAGATCCATTTTGTTCCGTCGTTAGTCAACAATTGGGCTAGTTGTCGTAACTCTTCGAAGGCTGTGGCAAAGCGTTGTCGAAGCTCGGCGTCAGCACCTACAAAATTGGTTCCACAGTCACTTTGCAGCGTGGCACATATACCTCTACGTCCGGTAAACCTTTTATAAGCGGCAAGGAAGGCTTCGGTGGTATAATCTGCGACAACCTCAAGATGGACTGCCGATGTTGAAACAGACAAAAATTGCCAGGTACCCTTTGTAAGTACGTGCCGCCCGCCCTCGCCATGTCTTGAGTGTCAAGGGACCGGCGTAGTCTATGCCAGAGTTAAGGAATGGCCGGACTGGATTCACTCGCGTTGGAGGCAACTGTCCCATTAGTTGTTGGGCTCTCAATCCACGGAAACGGGCGCAACGTACGCATCGTAGAATGTATGATCGTACGGGAGCGCGTCCACCTTGTTGGACGATCTTGGCCCAGAAGCGACAACTCGAAACAATTTCTTGCGGTGTAAGCGGGTTCGTTAACGAGGCTTGAGGCGTGCGTTTCATTCGTGCTAGAACTCGACGGCAAACGGCGGTAATTCTCAGCAATCGGGTTAAGTTGGAATATCTCTCGAGCACCTCCCAGTATGGCGACGGTTTATGAGTAGCGTTCAGAATCTGTTTCGGTCTCTCTTCCATGTCAATGTCAGGAACGGAGAATCCCTTGGCGGAAGGCCAGGATGACTGCGGACCTGACAGCCAATGTGGTCCAGTCCACCACAATTCGTGACGCTGTAGTTGTTCTGGAGTTAGCCCACGAGTGGCACAATCAGCTGGGTTTTCTTTGCCGGATATAAATCTCCACGTACTGGTAGGTGTCAACTCCTGTATTGCTGTAACACGATTGCGAATACAATCCTTCCATCGGGAGGGATGGGCGTTCACCCAAGCCAGAGTTACGGATGAATCCGTCCACAAAAAGTTATTTGAACATTGTAGCTCGAGCGTATTTTGAACGTGTGCGGCAAGACGGGTGAGAAGGAGTGCAGCCGACAATTCCAAGCGTGGTATCGAGAGGCGTTTGAGCGGGGCCACTCTGGTCGCAGATCAAACGAACAGAGACACCCTCCACCGGATCATCCACTCTTACGTACACGGCAGCAGCGAGGGCTAACAAGGAGGCATCGGAGAACCCGTGTAACTCGATCTGGGTCGAAGAACGCAGGGGTCCGAGCCATCTGGGTACTGATAGTTGCTCTAATTTAGATAGCTGAAGTCGGAACGTAGTCCAGCGTTGGTGTATCTCCGTCGGAAGTTCGTCATCCCAACTGATTTTAAGCAGCCAGAGTTCCTGTATTAAAATCTTGGCACGTATCAGTACGGGTGATATCAATCCCAGCGGATCAAAGAATTTTGCGATTTCCGATAATAAAATCCTCTTGGGTAGGAATGAGGAAGACGACTGACGGGATGAAAAACGAAACGTGTCCGTGCTAGGCTCCCAGAAGAGACCCAGTAACTTAACGAGTGATGGCTCAATTTCCACTCCCGAGGATCTCTCGCTAGTATTGAAAAATTCGGTGTTGAAAAGTTCGGAGCAATTGCTATGCCATTTCTGAAGAGCAAAACCACCGCCATCGCATAGTAGCACAACTTGTTGCATGATCTCTCGCGTTTCAACAAGAGAATCAGCGCCGCCGAAAATATCGTCGACGTAACCTCGTGTAAGAGGGAGGACAGCTTTCGGGAATCGTGTACTTCGTGTATCAATTGTTGGAGACATCGTAGGGCCAGAAAAGGTGCACATGACATACCATACGTAACGGTTGTAAGCGAATAATCGGTCGGCTGGTCTTCCGTGTTGAGCCACATGATTCGTTGATATTTCCAGTCTTCCGGGTGGACGGTGATCTGTCGAAACATCTTCACAATGTCGGTTGAAAAAACAATTCGGTGTGATCGTATCTACAATAAGACATCTCCGATTTCCGTTTGCAGCTTAGCTCCAGAGTGGAGAATGTCATTAAGTGAAATCCTCGTGTCGGTTCGGCTGGAGGCGTTAAAAACGACTCGCGTCTTGATTTCGCCGTTGCTTTCTTTGAACACCCCGTGATGGGGAAGATAATAAATGGGAGGGGTACAATCCCGTTCCGAAGTAGGCACCATATGTCCCAAGGCCAGATATTCATCCATGAATTTGGTGTAACGTTGCTTGTAGTTAACATCCCTTGAGCATCGGTTGATTAAACGTCGTAAACAGCGTAAGGCATTAGCTTTAGATTCTCCCAACGAAGCGGGATCAGATTTGAAAGGGAGGCGCACGATGAATCGACCTGAAGCGTCCCGGGTATGCGTCTTTAAAAAATGTTGCTCGCATTCGGACTCATCAGGGCTAAGAACAGACGAGGTCGATGACGGCACCTCTTCCTGAGTCCAAAAACGAGTAAGGGATTCTTGTAATTCGGTATCTGGCGAGCAGTGATATTCGAAAGCGGATCCAGTAACTTCCGAAACAGAAACGGGTCCGGAGAGTATCCAGCCAAACAGGGTCCTCTGAGCTATCGGTTCTTCGGGTTTGCCACGAATAATATCATCTAAATGACAGCACCGTAATTGTCCGCTCCGATGAGCGCGTCAACGTTGGACGGTTGATAGAATTCCGGATCGGCGAGTCGTAATCCGTCAGTATGCGTCCACGAAGGACATTCCATATCAAAAGTGGGCAATTTTGCCGAGAGGTTGGGCAATACATATGTGTCGATGGTGCACGTAGCATCTGAATCGTAAATTCAATGTAAGGTAACAGTAACGAGTCCGCGAGTTCGACCGGAATGTACGCCGCCAATCCCGATGAGGGGAACCGATGCGGCGCGTCGAGCAATCTTCAAGCGCTGAACGATCTCTTCGGTAATGAACGATAATTCGAAGCCTTGATCCAGAAGAATTCGAATAACATAAGGCGGATAGCCTGGTTGGTTGATGACCGCTCTACAAGTCGCAAGAAGCGTGGGTTTTCGGAAGATAGAATCTAAACGCACGTGGTGTCCGGCGGCCTCCAATAGTCAGTCAGACTTTGTAGAGTGAGCGCTCTCATCGGCGGTAGCGACGTTCTTCGTGTGAGACTGACGTGATGCTCCTTCGGTAGACTGTCCTTTCTCAACAGAACGGTGTAGAGAGGTATGATGCTTCTTACCACATTTAAAGCATCGCTTCAGACTTTTGCACTGACGTATTGGATGGACGCCGAGGCAATTGAAACATCTACGCTCAGAAACTAAGTCGCTCCTTTGACGCAACGTTTTGGATTGATAGCGTTTGCAGTCAGCTAGATGATGTGACTCCGAACAGATAGGGCATTTGGAATCCGCGAAGTTTGAAGCTGTAGCGGTATGAACGGCGAACCTTTTGGAGGAAATACTCTTATTACACTTGTCGTTTTCTCTCTTCGAACCCGAAGGATGTGATGATAAACTCTGCAATGCTCGAGATCTTCCCAACAAAAACTCCTCAAATTCTGCGTAAGTAGGATAGGAAGTAGAAGTACCTTGCTTCAATTCCCAGGCTTCTCGTGTATCGGCGTGGAGTAATTTGGCCAGATGGTGTATCAAGATCGGGTCCCAATGTTCTACGGAACATCCCAACGCACGAAGAGCTCCCAGGGATTCAGAGACGGTAGCAATGAAAGAACTCAGATCAGCCGCGAGTTTGCTTTTCAGTGGTTTTAAGTTCATAAGATTGTCGAGATGAGCGGAAACCAAAACGAGTTTGTTTTCATAACGTGACACCAACGTCTCCCAAGCGATAGCAAAATTAGCACCCGATATCGGTAAATTCGTTACGAAACGTAAGGCGTCGCCAGAGAGCGAAGTCCGGAGATAATGCATTTTCTCTACTTCGGAAAGCTCTACGTTGTCCCGTATAAGGGACGAAAACAAATCGCGAAACGATCTCCATTCGCTGGAGTTGCCAGAAAATCTAGGCAGAGAAATCTTCGGTAAGGCATTTAATCGACGAAGCCCGGATTTCGCAGGGCCAACGTCCGAAGAAGTTGAGCGAGAATGCATTGACTCCTCTATTTCGTCTTGTTTCGTTAACAGTTTGGATTTTGCGTGAAGATAGAATTCTTGACAGCGCTCGAAGGTGCGAGTCTTCATATACGGATGATCTATCAAGTCTGCGAAATCGGAATAACATATTTCCTCGTGTTCCTGTTGGAACTTCGTCCAGTTTTGCTCTAATAAATTTAGCTGCGTAGTAATGAATTGACGCGTGCCCGGAAATAAGTCATCGTCAGGGTCGAACTCTATGGCTTGTTGAATCAATTGAAAACGACTTTGTTGTAAAAGAATTCGAGAATTAATCTGAGACATGATGACAGCGTAATTATTCGGTATGAGCTTTCGTAACGCAATCTATCCTGGCGCACACTATCCGGCTCGAAGGACCAAAAAATGTTTGATTATAATTATGACTAATTTTCAAACGCAATGAAATTCTGGTTGCGGCGCCAGGAGTTCCGAAAAATAACAAGTTTTTGACGTTGTAATAAACTCAATACAAGTAAGTTTTTATAGCTGTTCTGAAAAAAGAATGATAACCGCTAGAAACTGGTTAATTAAACTGCCCAAAATGAGAGGCGTCCGCTGTCGCGTATGATGCCAGAAACGAGGAGCGTCTGAATGCGTTTGCCGTCCGAAGTTGAGAATGACGCCCAAAGTTGAAAATGCCGCCCGAAGGCGAGTAGCGTCCGAAGACGCGTATACCGCCCGAAGGCGAGTAACGTCCGAAGACGCGTATGCCGCCCGAAGGCGAGAAGCGTCCGATGACGCGTATGCCGCCCGAAGGCGAGAAGCGTCCAATGACGCGTATGCCGCCCGAAGGCGAGAAGCGTCCGCTGACGCGTCTACCGCCCGAAGGCGAGAAACGTCCGAAGACGCGTACCTGGTTTGTCGGATCTCCAAGATGCCGCCTGAAGGCGAAAGACGTCCGAAGACGTGTACCTGCGTATCGTCGGATTTCCAAAGGGGGGGAGGGGGGTTCCGTGCTTTCCTAATTCCTCTCGTTTACGTACAGCCTCTTGTTCTAGTGAGATTAGATAATCTCAGCTCACCCTCGTGGTAGCTCGACTTTCTCCTTCGCCCTTCTATCTATCCTAGACACCACTATATTTTATACGATTCAGAAACTCCGAAGTTCGCAAAGAAAGAACCACATGCAAAACGCAAGACACAATCTCAAGAAGAGAGAAGAACCTGTTAAATCGATAATAAACATAAGAAAATCGGCATCGCGGCGACGCTCGGTCGCGCGCACCGCCGTCTATTGCAAACGTAACGCCTTGCCCCATCGAGGAGCCCTCCTGCGCTTATCGAAACTCGAAACCCTGGTCACATCGATTAAAAATACCACAAATTTACTGAACAACCGTTCAACGACACATTATTTTCTAAGTGACTCATCGATTCGCGTCCGACAATTATTTTAACCGAAGATTATTTTATAGAACACATTGGCTGAAGAGGGTCACATATAGTGACCGAAACGTACCTATTTATTATTATATATCATTGTATTACATGTAAATTTTGTTAAATAAGTTATCCTTTTAATATATGACATTTACCGAAAATCTGGTGCTGGCTCACATTGCCCTAGTCAGTCTTCTTTTATACAAACGCATCAATTAATTGTGAAGACTAAACTTATTGTATTTATATATAACTATGTATGAAAGATTGTTCGCGATCGGGCATCAATTCGAGTCGCGCGTGCGCGTCTCTATCTCGGATATCGGGCGCGGGTTGCGAGCTCGAGCAAAACACGTGTCGCTCAGTTGATCGACGATCGCGTCGCTCCAGCGTCCGCGCGTGCGTCTCGATTCCCGAAAATCGCGCCGTCATTCGCCGAAGCCAGCTCGGATTTCTTCGAACTGCCATCTCCCTCGGCTTTTCGGAAAAAGACCAGCGGATCATCGAAACTTCTCGCCCGTCGCTCCGTTACTGTCGTCTTGATCTTCAAATCAATCAGTCATCGAGTTCGCAAGTCCTATAGTCGATTATTCACGCTATCAAGTCATCCGTGATAAGTTTCACTGCCACACCGTCGCGTCGAATACCGCCTTTGGCTCGGTTCTATCGCGGGCGTTCAGAGTTCACCGAGCGAGTGTTCTCCTCCCGTCCGCTTCCTGTTTCACTGTCAAGCGTTCTTATTGTCCTTCGAAATCACTGTCGTTTCTTCGAATCTGTTGCATACTTAATCTGTGTTAACGTAGAATATGTATTGTCTTATTATTAAAAGGTGAAGGGTCACAATGATGAGAATTGCAAGAAAGATAAAAGATCTTCTAATTGTCAAATCTGCTCAGTGATCTCGGACCATAAGGATAAGTTCTATCTTCCGGAGTGGATCCTTTGTCTCATCCGATTGCTGTTCCTTTGTTCCCGTCCCGGCAACAATATTATTTCTCATAACCTTCCGCGTGCTCGGTGAATCAGAGTCGTCGTGTTTTTGATCGGTGATTTCGCTCAACCGCCCGAGCAAGGGCGGGACATCGCGTCTAGTCAAAACCGGGGAAGCTGATCCCGTGGCTCTTGAACTTTCGCGTTCGTCACTTCGCACCTCCCGCGAAGTGATCCCGGCATCAAGTTTCGGCCTGAGGAAAGCCTCAGTCTCTCCGATACATAACTGATTTTTTGAGCCGGATCGAAGTGACGAATCGGTCGAGATCCACGTGAGAGACACAGTACCGCGACCAACATGGACGAGCTGTACGAGCAGTAGAAGCAGCTGGTTCGGTCGTTGGATCGTTTGCTCGACAATTTCAAGAAGATCGGGCGCAACAACTACAATGCAGCGAAGATCCGCAACCGAATGTGTGCTCTAAAAGAGCTTTGGGCACAGATTCAGACGGTGCATACCTCGCTCCGAAAGACCGTGCCGCTCGCCAGTCAGCAGTCAGTTAAGTACTTCACCGAAAATCATTATGATTCTTATGAGGACGTGTATCAGACCACCTCCGATTATATGGCTGATTGTCTCGAGACCGTGGAACCGTACGTCAATCCTAATCAGTCAATGAAACTGGAAACTTCGATTCACGGGTCATCGACGGCACTCTCATTAGCACATCTACCGCCTATAACGCTTCCGCCGTTCGACGGGAAATATGAGGAGTGGAAGAGCTTCCGCGATCGCTTCTCGTCCCTAATTATAGACAATAAAGACTTGACAGATTTCGCTCGCATGCATTTCCTAATGTCCAGTTTGAAGGATCGCGCTCGTGAGTGCATACAACATCTGCCCGTTACTGCCGATAACTTTTCGGTCGCGTGGACCTTATTAAAGTCCCGCTTCGAGTGCAAGCATCGTCTTGTAGATGTCCATCTAATGACTTTGTTCAATTTGCCAACGATCAATCGGGAATCAATTCCGGAATTGCAAGTTCTTCGCGATAAAACCACCGCCACTCTAACAGCGCTCAAAAATCTGAAACGCTCCTCAGAGGAGTTGTGGGATGATATGCTTGTGTGTCTTATATCGCACAAACTCGACTCCATAACGCGAAAAGCTTGGACTCTGAAAACTCACGACTCAGATTCATTACCGTCATCCAAAGTTTTGTTTGAATTTCTTGATACGCGTATCTGCGCGCTCGAGGATTGGAAGTGTCCGAACCCCACGTCGGACAAGTCAGCCAAGGCATCCCACAAGCAGAAGATCAGCAGCTCAAACGCTATCGCCAAAACTCAATTCAATTGCTCCTTATGTAAAGCAAGTCATTCTCTTCACGCATGTCCACTCTTCGCAAAGAAGAGTTTGAGTCAACGACGCGACTTTGTCAAACAAGATGGTCGTTGTTATAACTGCCTCAGCAAAGGGCATGCGATTCAAAAGTGCGCGAGTAAACACACTTGTCGCCACTGTCAGAAGAGACACCACTCATTACTTCACGATGACTCGAACTCTTCTTTGAAACTCGACGATAAGACGCCGTCGACTCCGTCGCCATCTGCCACGGACTCGCCGGCCGGCTCGGTAACGTCGTTACGTGCTGCAACCAAAAAGTCGATCCGATCTTCCGTTCTATTAGCCACCGCATGGGTGACCGTTCGGTCGCCGTTGGGCCGCTCGATCGATGTGCGAGCGTTACTCGACCAGGGGTCCGAAGCGACCTTCATAACCGAACGACTGGCCCAAACTCTCGGTTTAAAACGACTGCGGATGCTTACCGTTATCTCCGCCGTCGGGGGGGTCACTGTCGGCAATTGTCGACACGCAGCTCAAATTACAATTTCACCGAAGAATGCGTCGACCCCTGAGTTCTCGACGACCGCGTTAATAATGAAGTCGTTAACGACGTACGCGCCCCCCAGAGTACCCGCTGACGCTGTGCTTAAGCCCGTTCGCGAGCTCTCGTGGGCCGATGGCGATCCCATGAGTTTTGAACCCATTGATCTCCTCCTCGGCGCTGATCTTTATGGCGACATCATTCTCGACGGGCTCTTTAAATCTAAAGTCGGGCAACCAATCGCTCAAAATACTGTTTTCGGGTAGGTTATTTCCGGGCCTATCGACTATTCCGACATCTCGTCTCACGCAGTTTCAGTTGCGCCGGGGGGAGAGATCGCACGCTCTCAAATCAATTCGCTTCATTGCTCGACGATCGTTTTTCTCGATAAGGCTGCGGCAATTTTGGGAATTCGAAGAAGTTCCTCGCTGCCAAGTGCTCGGGCCCGAGGAAGAGTAGTGCGAAGCTCACTTCCGCACTATCCATTCTCGCCTGGCGGATGGTCGGTACGTCGTCCGTTTACCGTTCAAGACGAACCCACCTATCGGCATAGGTGAATCGCGGTCGATTGCCGAGAAATTTCTGGCGAAATTAACGCGTCGACTGCACGCTCAACCCGAGCATCAGACAGAGTATTCTGAATTCCTACACGAATACCAGCAACTCGGGCATATGCCCGACGTTTCCGACTCGCGTTTAAAGTCCTCCCAATGCGTCTACATCCCACATTCATCCCGTCATTCGCGAGAGTAGTGCGACTACTCATTTACGCGTGATCTTTAATGCATCGAGACTTCGAACGGATCTTCGTTAAACGACCATTTGCTCGCCGTGCCTAAATTGCAAACAGATCTGTCCGCGGTTATATTACAATGGCACTCTTTCAAATACGTATATAAGGCGGATATTACAAAGATGTACAGACAAATTCTCGTCGACCCCCGCGACGTCGATTACCAGAGAATTTTGTGGAATTCGAACGCGTCCGAAAAGTCTCACGATTTCCAACTGCTCACCGTTACATACGGAACGGCATGCGCCCCGTTTCTCGCACTTCACGTGATCAAACAGCTCCTTCTCGACGAAGGTCAGAACTTTCCGTTAGCTTCCGACGTGCTCACGAAACAAATATACGTAGACGACGTCCTTTTCGGCGACAACTCGAAGCGTTTCATACAAAAACGCGACTAGCTTCGGGAGCTGCTTCGCCGCGGGGGCTTCGAACTGCGAAAGTGGGCGAGCAATTCGGCTCCGCTCTTAGCGGACATCAACGCGGAAAACCATGGTCTCGCGTATCAAAAACTTTGCAGACCGATAAAAATCTTAAGATTCTCGGAATCAGCTGGAATCCAGCTGCCGACGTTTTTCGATTCCGCGACTCAATTACCGACGATTGTCCGCAGACCAAGCGCCTGATACTCTCGACAATCGCAAAGTTCTTCGACCCGCTCGGATGGGTCACTTCAGTCACCATTAAAGCCAAAATTTTTATGCAATGGTTATGGCGATTAAACATTGACTGGGACGATAAAATCCCGGACGCATCACTAAGTAGGTGGCAATCGATTTATTCGCAGCTCACGAAACTCAATACTCTTCAGCTTCCGCGATGGACGGGTATCGCCGCGAACGCGAGTCTGTCTGAACTTCATGGATTTGCCGATGTCTCGTCCGGAGCTTACGCCGCGGTCGTTTATTTAAAAACCATCGCGCCCTCGGGCCAGGTCACGATTTCGTTGTTAACAGGCAAATCTAAGGTCGCGCCCGTCAAAGCTTTGAGCATTCTGCGACTCGAATTGTCAGCCGCAGTTCTTTTATCCAAATTAATTCGCTTCGTGCAAAATTCGCTGGACACCGATCCCTCACGATGTTACTGCTGGACGGACTCGACTGTGGTGCTCGCCTGGCTACAAAAACATCCAGCACACTGGAAAACGTTTGTGGCCAATCGAGTAAGCGACATTCAATCCAACGTTTTGAACGCGACCTGGCGGCATATTCCCACTTAGGATAACTCGGCCGACTGCGCGTCTCGCGGCTTGCTCGGAGGGGAATTAGTGTCGCACGACTTATGGTGGCAAGGTCCCCCGTGGTTGAAACTTTCACCTGAAAAGTGGCCGTCTGACGTCACCGCCATACACCCCGACGCCGAATTAGAGCAAAAAATTACAGTACAATCCGCGTGTACGCTCCCCGCCTGGGATCGCCAGTCCAAGTTCTGCTCCTGGGGTACGTTAATTCGCGTTACCACGTATATTAATCGCTTTGTATCTCGTTGCCGCCGGAAAGTCGAAGCAAATAACGACAACCACCCGCAACGCCTCGCGTTAACCGCGCATGATTATACAGGCGCCGAAGTATTCGGGCTACGACAAATCCAACTCGAGTTGTTTCCTCAGGAGCTCAATGCTCTTCACGCGCAACATCAAGTGGCCGCTAAAAGCCCCCTTCTGGCCCTTCATCCGTTTCTGGGCGAAGACGGGCTTCTTCGAGTCGGAGGTCGTCTAAGAAACGCTCCTATTCCATTTAAAACGCGGCATCCTATCATACTCGCGTCGCATCCGCTCGTGGTCCTCATAATCCGACAGATTCATGAGCCCTCATTACATGCAGGATTGCAATTAACCTTGGCCACGTTGAGACGAGAATACTGGATCTTGCGCGCTCGAACGATAGTCAAATCAGTGCTCTTCAGATGTGTCCGGTGTCCACCCGAGAAAGGGCGGTCACTCCGTCGCAACTCATGGGAGATTTACCTTCGCCGCGTGTTACTCCGTCCTCAAGAAGTTTTCTTCACTGTGGCCTCGATGCCGGGCCTGCTCAAATCCGATGCTCTAAGGGCCGCGGAGTCAAATCAAGCAAAGCGTACATTGCTTTATTCGTATGCCTCGCTAGCAGAGCGATCCATTTGGAACTGGTTGGAGATTACTCGACCGCCGCCTTTTTAGATGCGTTTTCGCGGTTCTGCGCTCGTCGAGGACTCCCGGAGTCGATGCATTCCGACAACGGAACCACCTTTGTCGGTGCTGATCGAGAACTCCACCGAGCGTATCATGCGGCGCTTCGAGAGCCCGACTTTCAAAACGCGACTGCGTCCGATCATATTTCTTGGCACTTCCTGCCTCCATCCGCACCTCATTTCGGCAGATTATGGGAAACTGGCGTCCGCAGCGTGAAGTATCATCTTCGGCGAGTTCTGAAAGATGATACTTTAACGTTCGAAGAGTTCACCACGCTGTTATGCAGGGTGGAAGCGTGCCTTAATTCGCGTCCCCTCGCTCCGCTCAAGGACTCCCCGGATGACTTCGAAAGTTTAACGCCCGGTCACTTCCTGATCGGATCCGCTCTTAATGTGAGTCCCAAACCATCTCTGTTAAATGTCCACGAAAACCGACTGTCACGCTGGCAACGAGTTCGACACATGAGGTTTTGGCACCTTTGGCAAACCGATTATATTAACACTCTCCAACAGCGCGTTAAATGGAAGGCACTGAAACCTCCCGTTCAAATCGGCCAGCTAGTTTTGCTTAAACATTCCACGCTTTCACCCTGCAAGTGGGAGCTCGGACGAATAGCTCAGTGTCATCCCGGTGCGGACGGACTGATCCGAGTCGTTACAGTGAAGACCGCGGCTTCGGAATTCAAAAGGCCAATCGTAAAAATATGCCTTCTTCCGATCGACATCGAACACGCACAGAGTTAATCGTCCGCCAATCTGCAATCAATGTACGCAGTTTTAGCGCGCTTGGGTTAGTTCACGTTCGCACGCTTTAAATGCTTTCTGTCTCATTCAATTTAATACTACTGTGTTACTTCAATTTTCAGGTGTATCCGGCGGGCGAATCATACATTTATGATCAGAAGGTTTTCTGTACCGCCAATGGTCCGTTTTATTGAAACTGTCGTTTCAAGGTGGGCGGTATGTTCGCGATCGGACATCAATTCGAGTCGCGCGTGCGCGTCTCTATCTCGAATATCGGGCGCGGGTCGCGAGCTCGAGCAAAACACGTGTCGCTCAGCTGATCGATGATCGCGTCGCTCCGGCGTCCGCGCGTGCGTCCCGATTCCCGAAAATCGCGCCGTCATTCGCCGAAGCCAGCTCGGATTTCTCCGAACTGCCACCTCCCTCTTTTCAGAAAAATACCAGCGGATCATCGAAACTTCTCGCCCGTCGCTCCGTTACTGTCGTCTTGATCTTCAAATCAATTAGTCATCGAGTTCGCAAGTCCTATAGTCGATTATTCACACTATCAAGTCATCCGTGATAAGTTTCACTGCCACACCGTCGCGTCGAATACCGCCTTTGGCTTGGTTCTATCGCGGGCGTTCAGAGTTCACCGAGCGAGTGTTCTCCTCCCGTCCGCTTCCTGTTTCACTGTCAAGCGTTCTTATTGTCCTTCGAAATCACTGTCGTTTCTTCGAATCTGTTGCATACTTAATCTGTGTTAACGTAGAATATGTATTGTCTTATTAATAAAAGGTGAAGGGTCACAATGATGAGAATTGCAAGAAAGATCAAAGGTCTGTCTTCTAATTGTCAAATCTGCTGAGTAATCTCAGACCATAAGGATAAGTTCTATCTCCCGGAGTGGATCCTTTGTCTCATCCGATTGCTGTTCCTTTGTTCCCGTCCCGGCAACAATATTATTTCTCATAACCTTCCACGTGCTCGGTGAATCAGAGTCGTCGTGTTTTTGATCGGTGATTTCGCTCAACCGCCCGAGCAAGGTCGAGACATCGCGTCTAGTCAAAACCGGGGAAGCTGATCCCGCGGCTCTTGAACTTTCGCGTTCGTCACTTCGCACCTCCCGCGAGGTGATCCCGGCATCAAGTTTCGGCTTGAGGAAAGCCTCAGTCTCTCCGAAACATAACAACTTTTAATCAACAAATTTTCTACTAAATCGCCGTCGGATATTTGATTTACAACTTAAAAATGTTATAATAAAAATCAAAATAAATCATTAATTATTTATTAATTATTGATAAATAAATAAATTATTAATAAATTAATTATTAATTATTTGTTAATTATTTTTTATTATTTATTATTTATTATTTAAAATTGGGGATATTATTAATTATTTTCATCGTGACGAGAAAATTGAGAGGTCGGAAGCGGAGGAAACGGACGAAGAGGAGACGGAGGAGCGGAAGAAGTAGAAGAAAAGGAGGAGAGAGAGTGTATGAAGAAGCAGAAGAGGAAGAGGAGAGGAAAGAGAAGAGGAGAGAGAGGAGAGAGGAGGCGATGGAGGAAAGAGGAGGGAGAGGAGAGACGGGGAGAAGGAGAGGAGAGGCGGGCGAGAAAGGAGAAAGCGGGGAAGAGGGAGATGGAGGGAAGAGGAAACGGATACAGAAGGATGGAATGGATGGAGGAGCTGAGAGAGGTGGGAAGGGAACTGACGGAGCAGATGAGAAAGGCAGTAGGAGAGCTGAGAGGAATAAGGCAGGCGCTAGAAAGGAAGGAGGAGAGAAAGAGAAGGGAAGAGAGATGGAAGATGGAGAGGGGGATGGAAGAGGAGAAGAGGAAGGAAGCAGCGGGGAGTAGGACGGAGAAAGGAGACGAAGGGAGTGCAGAAGGGGAGGAGAAAAGAGAGGCAAGATATGGAAGAGAAACGAGACGGGGGGAGGCGGAGAGGAGAGCGGGCAGCGGAGAAAAGGAAGAACAGGCAGAGGAGTGAAAAAGAAGGGAAGAGAGACGGAAGATGAAAGAATAGAGGGAGAGAGAGAAGAGAGAGGGGAAGAGGAGAGGCACTTCGGGGAGCGAGACGGAGAGAAGAGAAGAGAAGAGAGGAGAGAAGGAAAAGAGAGGAGGGAAGCAAGAGGTGGAGGAGAGACGGAGGAGAGGAAAAGAGGCGGAGAGGAGGGAGAGCAGCGAAGAGAAGGAGGAGCAGTCAGAGGAGAGTGAGGAGGAGGGAAGAAGAAGAGATGGGAGAGGCACAGGGAGGGGGAGGGGATAGAGGATAGAGAAGAGATTGGAAGGGAAAAATAGAGAGAAAGAAGAAAGAGGGAGGGAGAGAGAAGAAACAGAGGAGAAGAACCGGTGGAAGGAAGAGGAGTCGGAGTCGGAGAGGGAAACAAGGAACGAGAGAGGAGGGGAGGAGAGAAGAAGAAGGAAAATGATATGGAGAGGGCAGAGGGAGAGGATTGGGAGGATAGAAAATGGAAAATAAGCAGTGCGATGAGGCAATTGTTAGGGGGGAGGGAGCCGGAGATAGAAAAGGTTATAGAAAGGCAGGGAGAAAGAGGGAGGGTAGTAATGATAGTGGAGATGAAAGAGGAGAAGGACAAGGAGAGGATTTTACACATGAGGGAATGGATAAAGTGGAGATATGGGATAAAGGTGGATTAGGATTTGAATATGGAGGAGAGGAAAGCGAGATGGAAGATGGTGGAGAGGGAATAGAGAGGGAAAAGGGAAGGGAAGTTAAGGTGAAAACAGGAGGATGTGGAGGAGAGTTTATTGAATAAATAACTTAATAACAGAATTGATTGTAGGAAGGAGGAGGAGTAAAAGATGGACGAAAGGAGGAAACAAGAAAGAAAGGACGAGGCTGGAAAGAAAGAGAGAAGACGGATGGTGGAAGCAGGAATTGGAGGAAAGAGAGAAAGGAAGAGTGCAAGAGGAAGGGGAAGAAGATGAGATAGTGGGAGGGTCGAAGGGCGGGAGGTAAGAGAATGTAAGGGTCGCATATGACCAGGTCGCGGTGAGAGGGGAAAAGAGTTGGAAAGGATTCGGGAACGCTCCCTAAAAAAAGCGCCTTGTAATATCCGAAAAGAAGATACAATAAAGTATCTATCTATCTATTAAATATTTTTATTATTATAATAGTAGGGGAGAATAGGGAGTTCTAAACCCGGGGGCTCCGAGGGGGGAGTGGGGCGGGGGGTACTCCGCGGCGAGGGGAGTGGGGCGGGGAGGGGGTATTCCATGGCGAAGGGGGATGGGGAGGGGGTACTCCGTGGTGAGGGGGAGCGTGGAGAGGTAAGAGGTGAGGAGAGCAGGGGAGTACGTGACCTTGACGTCACGCAAGGTGCTGACCTGCCATTACGTGACATGTAACAGATATCTAGGTGCTGACCTGTCACTCGTTTCGGTTTTTTTAGCGCGAACAGTGTTTGCTGTTATCTAAATAAAATTATATAGATGATTATCTAGATAAAATTTCAGCGTTATCTTATCTTTATATAGATAATAAAAATAAGTATTATCTATATCTGCATCTTAGATGAAAGAAAGTGTTATCTTTACTAAATTATCTAAAATAATGTACAGATAATTTCGTTTAGGGCCACATAAAAATACTTAACAGTTACACTGTTTAAATATGGATGGCGTTGTAGACCATGCATTTATGTGTGTGTCATATAACCTAACCTGAATATATTCTATATATCCCCCTTTATAATTTAAATTTTTCTATAATTTTTTATAACTTTTTCTACTGTGTTTACATAAAGTCTTAAAAATATTATCTGAAAATTATCTAGATGACTCATCATATAATTTTATCTTTTATCTAGATATATTCAAAACGAAATCATCTTTATCTTATCTAAGATAAATTTATGTATTTTTATCTTATCTTTATCTAGCTAATTTTAAAATCATCTATGCACAACACTGAGTGCGAACACCTGGACTGTATTCTTATTGTCCATGTTATGAGTCACGAGGTCAAGCGCCGAAACCTGGCTGCTGACAGAGACTTTCATATCAAGGTGAATGAAGTTCGAGGAGTTCCGCAGCGCACGGCGATCCGCGGAGGCGCGGGGAGGGAGATATTCCACGGCGATGCGCGGCGATCCGCGGCGCGGGGAGGGGAGGACCGCGGCGCTACGCGATCCCCGGCGCGAGACGATCCGCGGCGCGTGCATATAATAGATATCAAATTTTCATAAGATTCAGCGACCTACACTGGCTAGTGTTTTTATTAAAAAACGAATTTACAACGTTTCGGCCATGGATTTGGGTCCTTTTCAAGTATTCTGAACCGCAAATTACAAATTTGTATAACAAAGCTGAAGGCCTATCATAATACAACTCTAAATTTTATACCTTAGTGAATCACAGCGTCATTATTCAGTCGTTTGGCCAATACCATTACCCTGTGACAAACTAAGTAAAGACAGGAGAGAGTCAATTAATAACATAAACGACTAACGTGTTCGATAGAACTTACATATTGGTCAATTTGATTTCCTGTTCTTTGTTAGAAGAAAGGTGAGTACGTTTAAAATGCCACATGTTAACACAATCATGTCCGGATCTGAACTGATTAGACATTGTCCGGATTTGGTTTATTTTGACGAGAGGTCGCATTAGATTAATAAATAAATAAATAGGAATAAACTTGTCATGTACACTAAAATTATAAAAATCTATCGGAACCAAGAAAGTCACATATTTTCAAAGACTTTATTATATACTGGATTTAAGTTTTCCGTGTCACGTTTTAAATTAATTGTATTCTTGTGTTTTTTGATAAAAATCATTTCGGCAACGTTTAATTTTTTGTTTTTCGTTGTGTATTATTTTAGGTTCCAACCAGTTAAAATCGTGTTCATGATCAAGACGGTGTCTACTCACAATCGATAAATTATTTTCATGTTTCTTAATGTCGTTGCAGTGTTCATTAATTCTTGTTCGGAGGTGTCTCTTTGTTTGTCCTATGTAGGACGCATCACAGTTATTGCAATCTATCTTATAGACAACTTCCGTTCTTCTGTCGATACTCAGTTTTTGTGTGATGCGTCCTACATAGGACAAACAAAGAGACACCTCCGAACAAGAATTAATGAACACTGCAACGACATTAA